>NC_134038.1:142356759-142656759 GCF_965140245.1 Athene noctua | reverse complement strand
CATTTCCTTATTTTCCATGTGCCCTAGCAGAGTTTCCAGGAGGATCGACTCCATGATCTTACTGGGCACAGAGGTGAGACTGACGGGCCTGTAGTTCCCTGGGTCTTCTTTTTTTCCCTTTTTAAAAATGGGGGTTATGTTTCCCCTTTTCCACTCGTGGGAACTTCACCAGACTGCCATGACTTCTCAAATAGGATGGATAGTGGCTTGGCCACTTCATCCACCAGTTCCCCCAGTACTTGCGGATGCATCTCATGAGGTCCCATGGACTTGTGCACCTTCAGGTTCCTTAGATGGCCTCAAACCTGATCTTCTCCTACAGTGGGCAGTTCTTAATTTTCCCAGTCTCCACCTTTGCATTTTGCTACTTGGGTGTGTGGCTGGAGCCCTTGCTGGTGGAGGCAAAAAAAGTCATAAGAGTACCTCAGCTTTCTCTGTATCCTAGGTAACCAAGTCTCCCGTTTCCTTCTGGAGAGGGTCCACGTTTTTCCTAGTCTTTCTTTTATCACTGACTTGCCTATAGAAGGTTTTCTTGTTGCCTTTGATGTCCTGGCCAGATTTAATTCTATTGGAGCTTTGGCCTGCCTGATGTGATTCCTGGATGCTTGGACAGTCTCTGTATTCCTCCCAGGCTTTCTGTCCTTGTTTCCACACTCTGTAGGCTTCCTTTTTGTGTTTGAGCTTTTCCAGGAGCTGCCTGTTCATCCATGCAGGCCTCCTAGTGTTTTTATCTGGTGTTTTTGCCTTCATTGTCTGATATTAGGAATTGGTCATTGTCCTGATTAGGTAGAAGGGATTTGGGGTAGAGACTTATTTTTACCCAGATATTGTATATGAAGCAAAAAGTTAGTGAATATTTTGCTAAAAAGCTTAAAAAATTTCAACTAAATATTTTTCATTTCCTCCTGCTTTATTAGCAATGGTTCTGTGAAAACACGACCATCCTCATCATTTCTTTTTGACAATCAGTTCCACAAAAATTTCTTTGAACAGTTGATTGAATATATGGAAAGAAGACTGGAGGAGGAAGCGGTCACATGGAAGAATTGCCAAAAGTCCTGTGATGCAAGGCTTCATTTTTGTCACTGATTGTTTTCTGATAAGTCTTTTTCAGTCTTTTACCATCAAATATATTTTATAAATGTATTGTTGTTAGAACTACAACTGAAGTGTTTTTTGTTTGGTTTTTTTTTTTTTACATTTTTAGAGTAGGACACTTAGGGCATGCTAGAGACCTTATGTTTGATGATATCTGAACTTTGGAAGTTGCAATGTTCTAGCTTTCTTACACTGTTCTCAAGTGTATAGTGTGCCCATAATCTTAATAATTTAAGAAAAGCAAAGACACGGCTGAAGTGCATTCCATTCATTCAGTACAAGAGGCGTTACTTGTTCCATATGGTTGTGTCTACCAACCTGTTAGCTAAAACGTGATTAGAAGTTGAGTTACTTTCTCTCATGCTGCCTTTGTTATGCTGATTACAAGAGTATGTCACTCCATAAGTCTGGGCATTTCTTACACAGAACATGATTTTTCACAGCACACTTATGCCTTTTACTTGTATAAAATAGCAAAATCAAGTGGTTTGTGTAACTTTTTTTTTTTTCAAAATACTGAAAAGATCATAGTATATGCTGGGATTGGCATATACTCAAAATGGCTGTTTTATTTCACAGATGCGCTATACATCCCCCAAGATGTGGGCAACGTGAAAGAGGCCTGCTTCTGCTTCTAAACAATAAACCTCCTTTATTCCCTTATGTAATATCACTTTCTATCTTATCTCAATTTATTTAATCCATTTCAGTCTTTGAGGATGATCCTTATGTGTAGAAAGAAGACTTTACAGGAGAATAGACCTGAATGTTTGCATTTGTGTCTGAGCTGTGATAATGAATTTTTTTTTTTTTTTTTCTTCAAAATCACACTTTTACCTGTTGCTGGCTTGACTGGGCTGACTGGCTGAGTGGCTTGCATGTTAAAACTAAAAATAAAATCACACCATCAAAAGCCTCCTTCAAGAGGAAGGGGGAAATGTGCTATTTTTACATATTTTTTTCACCTATTTCTAAGTTGATGTGGTTGACATTAATTGATTAAACATCTGGGAGTGAGCTACTTGGGTTTGGGGTTTTTTTTGGTTGTTTTGTTTTCTTTCCCCAGAGTCTTTAGGTGGTTTGAAGCCTTTATGACAATTATTTCAGATGATTTAGAGGTCAAGTCAACATCTAGTGACAGTCCAGAGTTTGGTTTGTAACTCTGAATTAGATCAAGGAGTTACCTGATTCTAAATAGCTTGCATGGATTTTTACAGACGTTGTTTTATAGTGGGTATTTTGGCTTAAAATGATTTGCAAGCCGTGGTTTTGGAAGGGAAAAACCTCTTATGAGCATTTTCCTCAATAAAAGTCTCTCTCATTTGTTATAGTCTATTGAACATTTCTCATTTAATGTTCCCATTCAGAAATGTACCTAGCAGGATTCATAACTTTGGCTTACCTTGCTTACCTTGTATCTAGTTCTGGTTGCTATTTTTGTTGGTGGTGGACAGAAAAAGGTTTTCGGTAGCTCAGGTTAAAATGCAGCTCTGGAGAATCTTGGAGGTTGAACCTATGCTTTCAGCCAAAATGGTAATGATGGATGTGTTGTTGATTTGTATACCTCAGAGAGTGTTGCTGTGAGAATCAGGAGATGACAAGTTCGGTTCCTAATTCACTGCCACATGCACTCTGTGGCCCTCCTCTGCCTCATTTCCTTTTGGTAAAGTGGAGATGACAGGTTTACTGAATGGTAAATGCGGATAAAACTGAGTGTTCCTTTCTTCTTCCTCATCTCAAGGTTTTGTCAGAACGTACAAATAGCTGTGATGAAAAAAATGTGAGGAAAGAGAACTAGATTGATGGAGGTGAAAAATCACACCACGAGTGACTGAGAGTGCGAAAATCTGTGAACCTATGCCTTAGGTGAGGATGTTTCATCAAAACTGACATTTGCCAACATGATTCTTCTTCTGGGATAAATACAATTATAAATTTATCCAGTACTCCCTTAGGGATATTTCTCATAAGCAAATATTATTGACGATAGATAGACCCAAAACTGATAGGAGTATGAAGAAATGCAGTTAGTTTCTTATACACTGAGAACTGTGTATGACAATTTCTCATACACTTTCTTTATGCTCTTAGAGAGGCAGTGAAGATTTCAGTGAAACTTTCTAATAGGGTAAATTAAGGCTGATTTACTCTCTCCTTGGGCTTTGATACTTCCCACACCCTTTTTAAATCTCAATCACTTTTGAAGGCAGTCTAAGCAAGTCTACATACTTAAAACATTACTAAATCATTTATATGTGAGAGATGTCATTTGGGAAGTTTCTGATTATATCAATAGCCATAATTACATGAATCCTGTTTTCTTACCAAAATTGTTTCTAACTGTAGCCCATTATTTTCTGTAACCAGCTGTCACTTTGGAACACTTTTGCATAAGGGTATGAACAAACTCAAGAAGTGAAGTCTGGACACACATTTTTTCGAAACATGTACAGCAAGGAAACATTGTACACTTGCCTTCAAGACTCTTATTAAGGTAATTGGTGTCCAAATCAATTTTTTTCCAAGTCACAAAGTCCGTGCACTTGTTCAAGAAAGATGCCATAATAATTTGGCATCAAATGTTAAATGATGAAACAGCTTCCTGGATCTCTTTATTTATAGGACCCACGTCCGGGTTCTATGAGCAACAGGCAACATACTTTGTAATTTTTAAAAAATTGACTATATTAAGTACTTTCTTACAAATCTAAATAACTGACTCCAAGGGCAAATTACTTTTGGCTCAGTGATCTGATGCTGAGATCAAGTGTATTTTTCGTCTTTGGTAGGCTTCACAAAGTGTGTTCCCTCTGTCTACTGAGACCTAAGTTCTTTGAAGGCTTTTTTGGCCCAGCTGCTGAGGAAAGCATAGATATTAACACCTTGCCTGTGATTTAGTTTCTCCAAATTTTGTTTTCTTTACAATATTGCATTTTTTGAGATTTGGAATTGTTTTAGAACATCCCTTGTCATAGTGATAAAAATACTCAGCCTTTATAACAGTATAATTCTCTTGAAAATTTTAGGAGATCTGGTTCAGTTTGTGCTTGGTTGTTTGCAGCGGATGGTGATCTGTGTTTTAAATGAAGAAAGGAAATACCCTACTGTACAGTAAAATTGGAACAGAGATTTAACAGTCTTGCTAAAAAGAATAATTGATGTTTGAGAAATACACAGGATAATTAATTGCTTTCAAATAATCTTAAATTTCATATATTTATGATTTTTTTTAATTGTTAAAAGTAGTGTGTAAACATACTTGTATATCAGCTATTTTGGACTTGTAGTTCATACTGTACTTTTTTCTATGTTGAGATTAATGATGAGAAAATGGGTAAGGCATTTTTATTATGGCCAAATTTATTTCATTTCAGACTGTATTATCATTTGGTGAAAGCCCTATTGATTAGCCTTCATAGCTTTACATAGCTTTTCTTCTAAGCACTTAAAGTTTGAGTTGTCTTAATCCCATAGGAGTGAAAGAAAGCTGTTAGTACCATGAAATTCTTCTCTATGTTTCCAACAGCTTGAAGCCTCTTCTTGGAATGCAAAATATTAGCACATTAATGTTATTAACCCCTTTACTACAAAATGCTTTTGGAAGTAAAAATATTTTTATATCTTCAAAGTCTAGATTGTTTCTTCTATATGAGTACAGTTTCTTAAAGCTGAAAAATGTGTTGCTGTGCAACAAACAGATGCTCCTCTAACAATGCAATACATTATGTACCAAAAATGATCTTGGTTTTAATCATAGATGCTGATTTAATGAGACAAGACTAGCTTACATCAAAAATGGATTTAGGGTGTGATTTTGTTTTCTCTATGTTTTCTCTACATAATTAATAGGAATATGGTACCTTATATATTCTGTTTTAAATTTGAAAGTGTACTTTGGTTTTATGCCATTTTATACTCCTGGTTTCTAATTCTGCCTTGTATAATACTCTTTTATTATTCCTTTTTGTGATATGAACACAAGGGCATTAGTGAATCTTGTATCTTTAATGTATTTCCTCAAAAAGTATTGCCTTTTTACAGAACCGTTCTGTTCATGCTTAATCCTTCCATTTTGCCCACATCTCCCTTTTCATTTATTTTCTGAATGTTTCCTGTCTAGTGTTTTCATCCTGCATTTACCATGTGAGACATGTAAGATGTGTAACTAATGTTAGTTTATGGATCAGAAAAACAATGCTAATCAATATCTTCAGACACTATCAGTACTTTACATCTAGAGAACACGCGTGACCCCCCTGGGAGCATTTAATTGTTGATATCTCTTCAGTTTAACTTTCATTTTATTTTGCAGATATTTCGTAACTCGTTAGTTGCTATCTCTAATCCTTCTATCACTGATACAAATTTTGATTGACAATTTTACTTTTAGATCAAGTCAGATAATACTATACTTGGGGGGGAAAAGTCTTCATATTGTGTTTTTAATTCCACTGAACCCAGCAGAGTTAAATGTAGTTTGGATGCACAGGGAAGAATTAATGATTGGAAGATACAGAGTTGGTAAATTATTTATTCTGGCCCTGAGGAAGCTGAAAAGCTGAGTGAAAGACTAATAAATCATTTGTGGTAGTGCTGGTTGTCACTTCCAATTATTTTAGACGGTTTTGTGATAAACTGCAGCACCTGCTAGATATCCCTGCACCATCCCTTGATGCTTGCAGTGCAGCTTGTTCAGTCGATTATCAAAGGCAAATTTGTCTAAAGTTTCCTCAGGTTGGAAAGAGAATTACTTTTCTCAGTCACCCCTTCCCCCATTTTTTAAGCTCCTTTTTCATTGCATGCATGAAATAGATAAAATCGATGATATATGTAGAATTTTATTGACATAATGTACATTCAGGTATCATCAACTGAACCACTGAGGAGCAGGATGAAGGGTGACGTGTCTGTGAGTGTAAACGTACCCTTGAAAGGCTGGCTTACTTTCATCTTTCTGAAGAGTAGCTGTTTCTAAAGTATGAAAACTAGTATTCATCCTCTGGTTTTGAGGACTGTGTTGGAGTTAGTGCTGAAGTTACAAAGGAGACTGACTTGAGTATCAGTTGTCTTTGTCACTCATTAAACTTTTCTACTGCTTTCATTCAGAAAGTCTTTGTTTGAAATTACAATTATATGTACAGAGGCCCTGTTGATCCTCAGAGTGTAACACCTGAATAAATAGATTAAGTCAGATAAAAGTATTCGGGGGACTAGAGAGAAGTTTTAGAAAGAACAGTAGAGTGATTTTCAAGAAGCAAAGGAATCAAAACGTTGGAAAGATTAAGGTTGTTGGTTGAGTAAGACTGAAAGTATGATGAATGGTGAAGGAAGAAAGAACTGGGATGGGTTAGTAGAAGGCAGCTGTTTCTTCTTGCCACCTCACCGAGAATAATGTTGTTAGGCATTGTGTCATTTAGCTGCAATCTGACTGCCCTTTTTTCTGAGACAAAAGAAACAGGCCTACCCTGAAAATATTTGTCTTTCCATACTGAGAAAGTGGTAAAATGTAATGCCATTCTATATGCATTACTTGCAAGCTTCTAAATTTGTTGTCTCAGGAAAAAAAAAAGCAGAGGATTTTTAGAAAGTTGAGCTCAAAGTTCACTTTGTGTGTTGTCTAAAGGATGGAGAGGAGGTAATTTCTGGCTGTGCAAGCACTCATGTATTCTATTTCTGCTCAGTTTGGGGGAAGTACTGCAAAAATTGAAAATTGCATTTATTAAAACAATTAGAGTGCATCAAGTAGTCAGTTTAAAGCTGTTGAGATTCTCTTTCATGTGTCTGTTACTGGTGAAAGGATGCATCTTACAGTGCGGAAAAACTTGCTAGTAAATATTGAATGCTATACCTTATCAGTTATACAGTAAGTTTTCATTGTCTTTTCTATTATCTTCCTAACCTAATCCATCCAAATAACATTAAATTCTAAACATTCTGTGTCCATACAGCCTACAACTCCAGTCCTTGGAAAGTGAAAAATTCAAGGGTTTTTTTGTACTTATTTCCATTTTTCCATTAGTGGGTCCCATTTGGAATTTCAAGTGAAATTTTTGTCTTAGGTAGTGGTGGTATTTTGACTCAGATAACAAATCAGAGAAGTGACCATGCTGACTAAAATCAGTATTAAAAGGCCTTTGTTTTCTTGCTCTAAATCTTGTTCAGATAGACTTTCAGCATGCTCCTGTAGGTCAGGAAAGAATCAGATGGAAATACCAAGCACATTCCTTCCTCAGATGACTTCATCAAAGAGAGATCTGCAGCTCTGGATCTGTGAACTTTTAAGAAAACTCCATGAATACATCTGTTCAAGTTCCAGAAAAATATTAAGTTCTGTCAAGAGGTTCTTGTTGTCTGGGGGGGCAGGATTTTTCACTCAGTTTTTTTTATTGTGTCAGTATCCATTATGTGCAACCACTGATGACTGTATAGAAAGGACAGGCTGTAGGAGCTAATCTGTATTATTATAATTCTATTACAATTAGAGAGTGTTACTGTAAACATGGTATATCTGATGGTAGCAGAAACCAGTGGAATTATTTATATGGCTTGAATCAACCACTTATTCATTACTTGAACATCTAGACTTACATGGATATTAATCGCCAGCTTTTTATTTCTGTATATTTCCAAAGAAAAGTGGTGTCCATAGTAAATGTTGGTTTTCAAATAAATACACTTTTGCTGTAGTGGTTTATATTTATTTATCACTAAACACAATTGGTGCTTTTATGCAATTTTTTAAAGCGATTACAGACCTTACCATGTACAAAATTGTTAATTTTTATAGTTTTGCATGAAAATGGAAACCCAATTAATTTATTTTTAGGACTTTTAACATTCATTATTTATGTCCCGTTCATACTGAGTTATGTAATTTTTTTAAAGGTAATTTCATTTACAGGATAAGTATGCTTGGATATATGCTAAAAGGGAAAGAAGAAAAATCATGCATTTTGAAATGAAAATGGATTTCTTTTATGAGATATTGCTTATAATAAACTAAACTCTTAAGTGTGCTTTAAAAAAACGGTGAATTTTATCTTCAGACATTTTTTTAATTCTTAGTTGAAAATGGGAGAACAAGTCTTCCTGCTTTTTCCTGTTTTGCAACTTTGAACTTCCCATATCAAAAAACCTGGAAAAATCAGATATGGTGTTTAGCACCCACCTGAGAGACTGTCACAGTCTGAGGTGCTGGCTAAGTCATTGAGTAAACTATTTCCAGATTTTCACCTCTCTTTTCTTTATACCTTTCGCAGTGAGGCTTATGACAACCACAGTGACTTGGGCGAGACACATTTCTAACCTAGTCCCCTTGCTCCAGCCTGTCTGAAGGAAGATGCTTATGTGAAAGTTTGAAAAGTCTGTTGACGCTATTTCCCACATACGCTCTTCTGCCTTTTGGAGATCTGAAATCTTTTGGGCAAGGAGGATCAGCAATGGTGTCCTTTTATCTCGCAACTTCCAGTTGTATTGTTTGGGGGTTTATTTCCCCCTGGTTTTCTCTCTCTTCCAAAAAAGGGGTCACTTTCTGAACCTCTGTGAAGTTTTAATGTCCCGTGGCAAGGAGTTCCATGGCTTGACTTTAACTCTGAAGAAATAGCTCCTTTTGTTTGTTTTGGAAATGCCACTTGTTAACTTTGTTTAATTTTCCCTTTCTCCAGTTCTGTGAAATTATAGCAGCAAAATTATAAAGACTGATTTTGTTTGGTTTTATTTAAATTCATTTTCATAAGTAATTTTATGCCCTAAAATGGATTATCATTATTTCAGTTTTAATTTTAAGTATATGTTAGAAGGAATAATATTTAACTTAAACATTTCAAAATTTATACATCTTTAGCCTAAGGTATTTTGACTGTTTAGCCTAAGGCTTTTTGACTTGGGGATGAGAAAAGATAGGGTCACTTATCTGAGCACCCTTAAACAGGAAAAGAAATCAAAGGAAATTTATCACAGTATCTTATCTTTTCATAACAAAGTTTTCCACAAAATACTCTGTCAGTGAATTCCACCGTGCAGGTTAAACTGTTGTTATTCACTGGTACAAAGCTGTGATTATTTTACCTTTTAAAAACTTCCTCATGTTATGAAACAGAAAGGAACCTCATTATGACTTCTGTTGAGCATCGTCCCGAATGAAGAGGCAGATGAAATACTCTATAAGCAACTGGGAGAAGTCTCACAATTGTTAGCCCTTGTTCTCATGGGGAACTTCAATTTACCAGATATCTGCTGGAAATACAACACAGCAGAGAGGAAGCAGTCTAGGATGTTCCTAGAGTGTGTGGAAGATAACTTCCTGACACAGCTGGTGAGTGAGCCAACTAGAGAAAATACCCTGCTGGATCTGTTGATGGCTACCAGAGAAGGACTTGTGGGTGATGTTAGAGTTGTAGGGTGTCTTCGACACATGATCACGAAATGATAGTTTTTAGTTCTTGGAGAAGTAAGGAAGAAGGGTCAGCAGAACTGCCACCTTGGACTTCTGGAAGGCAGACTTCAGCCTAAGAGTCTGGTTGACAGAGTTCCTTGGGAGGCAGTCCTGAAGGCCAAAGGAGTCCAGGAAGGCTGGACATTCTTCAAGAAGAAAATTTTAAAGGCACAGGGTCAGGCTGTCCCCGTGTGCTGAAAGACAAGCCAGTGGGGAAGGAGACCAGCTGGGCTGAACAGACAGCTTTGGCTGGAAGTTAGGGAAAAAAAAAGGATTTTATGACCTTTGGAAGAAGGGGCAGGCAACTCAAGAGAACTTCATGGATGTTGTGAGGTTATGCAGGGAGAAAATTAGATGGGCCAAAGCCCAACTAAAATTGAATATGGCTACTGCCATAAAAACCTAATTTTTCTATGAAAACATTAGCAACAAAAGGAGGGCTAAGTAGAGTCTCCATCCTTTATTGGGTGCGGGGGAAAACATAGTAACAAAGGATGAGGATAAGGCTGAGGTACTTAATGCCTTCTTTGCCTCAGTCTTTAATAGTAAGACCAGTTCTCCAGCAACCTCGTCCCTTGAGCTGTAAGGCAGGGACAGGGAGCAGAATGAAGGCTCCATAATCCAAGAGGAAATGGTTAGCTATCTGCTACACCGCTTTGACACACACAAGTCTATGGGGCCAGATGGGATCCACCCAAGTGTACTGAGGAAGCTGGTGGAGGTGCTCACCAAGCTGCTTTCCATTATTTATCAGCAGTCTTGGCTAACCTGGCTGGAAGGTAGCAAATGTGATGCCCATGAACAAGAAGACCCAGAAGGAAGATCCAGTGAACTACAGGTCTGTCAGTCCGACCTCGGTGCCAGGGAAGGTTACAGAGCAGATCACCTTGAGTACCATCATGTGGCATGTACAGGACAACCAGGCAATCAGACCCAGTCAGCATGGGTTTATGAAAGGCAGGGCATGCTTGACTGACCTGATCTCCTTCCACGACAGGGTGACCTGCTTATTGGATGAGGGAAAGGCTGTGGATGTTGTCTACCTGGACTTCAGTAAAGCCTTTGACACTGTTTCCCATAGCATTCTCCTGGAGAAACTGGCTGCTCATGCCCTGGATGGGTGCTCTCTTTGCTGGGTAAAAAACTGGCTGGATGGCCAGGCCCAAAGAGTTGTGGTGAACGGAGTTAAGACCAGTTGGTGGCTGGTCACAAGTGGTGCTCCCCCAGGCTCAGAACTGGGGCCAGTTCTGGTTAATATCTTTGCCAATGATCTGGACAAGGGGATCAAATGCACCCTCAGTAAATTTGCAGACATTGAATTTAGCAGGAGTGTTGATCTGCTTGAGGGCAGAAAGGCTCTACAGGGGGATCTGGACAGGCTGGATCGATGGGCCAAGGCCATTTGTATGAGATTCAAGAAGAGTCAGTGCCAGGTCCTGCACCTGGGTCACAACAACCTCGCGCAATGCTGCAGGTTTGGGAAGAGTGGCTGGGAAGCTGCCCAGCTGAAAAGAACCTGGGAGTGTTGGTGGACAGCCAGCAGAAAATGAGCCAGCAGTGGGCCCAGGTGGCCAAGAAGGCCAATGGCATCCTGACTTGTTTCAGAAATAGTGTGGCCAGCAGGGACAGGGAAGTGATTGAGTGATCATCCCCCTGTACTGGTGAGGCCACACCTTGAGGACTGTGTTCAGTTTTAGGCCCCTCACTATAAGACATCGAGGTGCTGGATTGTGTCCAAAGTACAGTAAAGCTGATGAAGGGTCTAGAGCACAAGTCTTATGAGGAACATCTGAGGGAACTGGGGTTGTTTAGTCTGGAGGAGGCTGAGGGGAGACCTTATTGCTCTCTACAACAACCTGAGAGGAGGTTGTAGCAAGATGGGTGTTGATCTCTACACCCAAGTAAAAAGTGACGGGACAAGAGGAAACAGCCTCAAGTTGTCCAGGGGAGGTTTCAGTTGGATATTAGGAAAAATTTATTTACCAAAAGTGTTGTCAAATACTGGATTAGGCTGCCCAGGGAAGTGGTTGAGTCACCATCCCTGGACATGTAGTTGTGGTACTTTGGGACATGATTTAGTGGTGGACTTGGCAGTGTTAGGGTAGGGGTTGGACTTAATGATCATAAAGGTCTTTTCCGACCTAAATGATTCTATGATTCTAGGGTTCTGTCTCAGTAGGTTTGCTTTTTAATGATTTTACATGCATTTCCAGAAAAAAAGGTGATGCAGAAGAGCTTCCCTCCAAAAACTAATTAGTGATCTGTCTGTGTACTGCAGAATGGAATAATGTGATCAAGGTAATTTGTGTGCTAAAGGCAAACTATAAAGAATGTTATCCCTGTTTTCCTTAAAAAAGAAGAGTGTGAATTCCAGATTGCTGAAGACATACTTTGATTCGCTGAATTAGACTGCATACAGTGATTAAAATATTGATTTAAAACCAGTTTATTACTTCTATAAATATCTAAGTAGTGCACTTTCTTTTCCAATTAAGTTAATTTTAGGAGCTATTCCCAAATATTGAATCCTTTTTTCTCTGCTGTTGAAAATAGTGATAAATTATAGAGTTGGTAAGGCTTACATCACTTATAGGGTAATTATTGGAAACTATTTTAAGTGTTCTGGTAGGAGAATTTTTTTTGGAAAAAATTCCCAAGGATAGCTAACCTTGATTCAAACATGGGAGGTCATACATATCTAGTTTAATGGAGTTCTTAATTATATTCCTGCCATTAGAGGTAGGAAGAGTAGACTGTATACAATACAATCAACTGTTCAAAAGAATTTTGGCTAACAAGCTATGGGACACAGAAGAATATAGAACTGGATAGGAGAAAGAAAAACAAAATCAAACAAAAACCAAACCAAAACAAACAAAAAAAACCCAACCAAAAAAAAACAAGAGAAAACATTTATCCTCTCAGCAGACCAGATTTTAAGTCTGTCTTGTCTTTGTTGTTTAAAGGAGGTATCCACAAAACACAGCTAAGGTATTTGCTGATGAGAAGTGATTCATGTGTGTTGATTGTCAGCTTTTTAGAGTTTGTTTCCTTTGTAATGACAGTGTGAATGGTGTAAAAAGAGGGGTAAACTTTCACTAGTAACAGCAGGGATGCAATAGAACCATGGCAAGCGTTGGCAGACAAATGGAATACTGAGGTGGACTGGGATGTTGCCTCTCTGCTGAGGTCTGACGTTCTCTTCCCCAGTGTTGTTGGACAATGCTCCAGCAGTGTCGTAAGTGTTGTGTGCTATCAGTCTCTTCCAACTGAAGAATTGTTAGCAAAAGAGTGTCTTAAAAACATTTTGATGTGTAGGTTAGCAAGAAATGTACTTTGGGCTTGATCATGGTGGTGGTTGTTACCTGCTGGGAATGTTTGTTTTGTGGTCTTGGACCAACCTCCAAGAAAATTCTGTCCTTAATGTGAAAGAGTTTTCTTTCTAATCATGGGGAATTTTCTTCCCCATGGAACTTTGGGATAGTCATTTAAACTGAAATCAAGCAAGTTTACAGAAGAGTGAGCTCAAAATCAGAATTTTATGCCTTGTTCTTGAAATATGTTGTAGCTGAGTAATGATGAAGATATGAATAATTGAATAACTTTAGTCATTGCTAAAATGGAGTAGAGTTTTTCAGTTAACAGAAGAGGTGATAAGTGTTTTTCCTGCAGATGCTGCCAAATACCAGGTTAGCATCAACAAAGAATGTAAGAGTGTTGCTAAGCTACAGAGTAGATGGGCAAATTGTTGATAAAAAAATTTGACTAAATTACATTTTCAGTTGTTTTCTTTTGACCATTCTCTGTCCAGTCTTTTCACTAGGTTCAACATCTGCCAGCTGTTTGTCCTTGAGGTGGTTTTCTCCAAGTGCTTTAAGGTGGTGGCATGATCACAGGAGACAGTTGGAATGGTGTATTGGTACACTGTTAACCCTATGCCCGTGTCACTTATGAAGTCTCAGAGCAGCTGCATGTAGGGTTTGAGAAGGAGCAGAAAAAGCAATGATACTTTAGAAATTTCACAGGCAAGGGACTACTAGGAATCATCTGGTGTTTTCTACCAGTATAACTCAAATCACTCTAATTTAGTAACCAGGACTTCTGTCACATCTTTTAAAGTAGGTGAGAGTTCATCATTGGTCAAGAGCTGTTGAGATACACAGAATAGTGAAAATTAGTATTTTTCCTCTTCATTGACAAAGGGATTGTTCAGAGATGCTGCTGAGTGCTTTCAGTCCCTTGCATGGTCTGAAACTAAATAAGCTTACAGTTGGACTTGCCTAGGGACAGGTAATATGATATTGAGTAGTAAACTACTGCTGGTTATGTTTGCTCATTGTTAGATTACTGAATATTTGAATGAGGAAGGAAAGATTCTTCCATTACTGCACTATTTCTGTCTAGAGCTATACAAGTTCATGACTCTGCCACAGGAGTCACCAAATCATGGATTAAATTTGGAAATCTTTACATCACAGTCTAGACCTTCATTAAAAAAAACGTGCTCAAGATTAAAAGTGTGGGTGATTACCACTTGTGGAAATGAGCTAAATATTCCTTATTGTTGCAAAGGCTTATATATGAGCCTGCTCTTGATAAAATACTTTTATGTATTCAACACTGAGAAAGATAATTCTTGGAGAAACCTTCTGAGGGCCATGTTTCGCTATATCACTGCAGTTAGATGGTTACCAGAATCACACAGAATCACAGAATCATCTAGGTTGGAAAAGACCTTGAAGATCATCCAGTCCAACCATTAACCTAACATTGACAGTTCCCAGCTACACCATATCCATCAGCACTGTGTCAACCCTACTCTTAAACACCTCCAGGGATGAGGACTCCACCACCTCCGTGGGCAGCCCATTCCAATGCCTAACAACCCCTTCTGGAAAGAAATGCTTCCTAATATCCAGTCTAAACCTTCCCTGGTGCTACTTGAGGCCATTCCCCTATCGCTTGTTACTTGGTTCAGGAGGCTCATCCCCAGCTCTCTGCACCCTCCTTTCAGGTAGCTGTAGAGGATGATGAGGTCTCCCCTCAGCCTCCTCTTCTCCAGACTAAACACCCCCAGTTCCCTCAGCCGTTCCCCGTACGACCTGTGCTCCAGACCCTGCACCAGCTTCGTTGCCCTTCTCTGGACACGCTCGAGTCATTCAATGTCCTTTTTGTAGTGAGGGGCCCAAAACTGAACACAGGAATCAAGGTGCAGCCCCCCCAGTGCCGAGTACAGGGGTAAGATCCCTTCCCTGTCCCTGCTGGCCACGCTACTGCTGACACAAGCCAGGATGCCATTGGCCTTCTTGGCCACCTGGGCACACTGCTGGCTCCTGTTCAGCCAGCTGTCAGTCAACACCGCCAGGTCCCTCTCTGACTGGCAGCTCTCCAGCCACTCCTCCCCAAGCCTGTAGCGCTGCTGGGGGTTGTTGTGGCCCAAGGGCAGCCCCCGGCATTTGGCCTTATTGAAACTCCTCCAGTTGGGCTCAGCCCATGGCTCCAGCCTGTCCAGGTCTCTCTGCAGAGCCTCCCTACCCTCAAGCAGATCAACACTCCCACCTAACCTGGTGTCATCTGCAAACTGACTGAGGGTGCACTCGATCCCCTCGTCTAGATCATCAATAAAGATGTTAAACAGGAGTGGCCCCAAAACCGAGCCCTGGGGGACACACTCGTGACTGGCCGCCAACTGGATTTAACTCCGTTCACCACAACTCTTTGGGCCCGGCCATCCAGCCAGTTTTTTACCCTGAGAAGCGTGTGCCCATCCAAGCCACGAGAAGCCATTTTTGCCAGGAGAATGCTGTGGGAAACGGTTTCAAAGGCCTTACTGAAGTCAAGGTAAACAACATCCACAGCCTTTCCCTCATCCAGTAAGCAGGTTGCTCTGTCATAGAAGGAGATCAGGTTTGTCAGGCAGGACCTGCCTTTCATAAACCCATGCTGACTGGGCCTGAGCGTCTGGTTGTCCCACATGTGTTGTATGATGGTGCTCAGGATGAGCTGCTCCATCAGCTTCCCGGGCACTGAAGTCAAGCTGACAGGCCTGTAATTTCCCGGATCATCCTTCCGACACTTCTTATAGATGGGTGTCACATTGACCAATTTCCAATCTGTCGGGACCTCCCTGGTCAGCCAGGACTGCTGGTAAATGATGGAAAGTGGCTTGGCGAGCACCCCAGCCAGCTCCTTCAGCACCCTCAGGTGTATCCCATCCACTCCCATAGACTTGTGTGTGTCTCTGTGATGCAGCGGGTCACTGCCTGTCTCCTCCTGGATTGCAGGGAGGTCGCTCTCCCAGTCTCTGGCTTCTGGCTGAGGAGGCTGGATTCCCTCAATACAACTAGTCTTGCTATTAAAGACTGAGGCAAAGAAGGCATCAAGCACCTCAGCCTTCTCCTCATCACTTGTTACCATGCTGCCTCCTGCGTCCAGCAGGGGATGGAGGCACTCTCTGGTCTTTCTTTTGCTGCTCACATACTTACAGAAACATTATTTGTTGTCCTTGATTGCTGAAGCCAGATCAGATACCACCATGGATATTTCTTTGAGGAAGGTTTGTTAGTTTCTTGGACAGTGTTGGAAAGAATCCCTAGACTTGTGGTGTGACCCCAGTCCAGGCCTTGAGACATAGGTTTCAGTTATAATACTTTACTTTCTTCAATTAATATTTTCAATTTTTTTGGGTGTTATTTTATTTTTCAATCTTTCAGAAAAACTAATAGGGAAGCTGGTTGTTTTCATGGGCTGCTATGTTCATATATGGAACAGAAATACGGTGATCATTTCACCATGGTTTCATCAGTACTGGAGTTTGGATTGCCCTTGGCCCTTTCTGGTGTAACCAGCAGCCTTGAGCACTCTTATTGACCAGTGCCTTAAAAAGGCAATGTTCTGTCAAAGGCACTGACTGGGTTGCAGTGATCTTAATTTTGACATCTTGCTTCTCTATTTAGATTTCCACTAGACTTTCCTGTTTGTTTCTTCTAAATGCCTCTGTCCTGCTGCATGGTGTTGTCAATAGATCTCCTGTGGGCTATTCTCAGAAATAACAAGAGTCAGCTGAAGGACAAAGTGGCATTGTTGCTCCAGATTGTTAATTTTTCTCTCTGAAGATTTAGAAGATTAAATTTCAGATATGGAGATTATTGGATAGTATTCAAACAGTAATTACAGGTACTAAATATTAACGTGTGAATATTACTGTTCTTTTTGGAAGTTGAAATTTACTTCTTCATTGCAGAACAGTATAGGCTGCAAACTGGGCAGTGGCTATGGTTCTCTCTTTCTTCACTTTGCTCTTATTTGGATATTAACATAGTAGATGTTTTCAGACCTAGCAGCTTACTATTTTGTAATAGAAATCAGGCTGATTAATGTAACCAGCAACTGGAAAAACATAAATACACTCTTTAACTGAGTCTTTTCTTGATGAAAATGTATGTAATGAGATGTAATTTTTTAAAAGTCTGTGTTGCTACTTATCCATTGTGGATTTATTTGGGGGGAAAGAGATGCAAGATATGGGCATTTGATTTCTAACTTCCTCATTGAGGCTTGCTTATTTGTGTGATGTGTTATTTATTTAAATGGTAAAATAGTAAATTTAAGGCATGTGTCGTATTTTGCTTTTCTGTCTTGAACGTGTTTGTTACTATCAGCACTGCTGTTTGCTGAATTGTGCTTTGAAAGGATGCTTTCTTGTAGTAAACTTGAGTTGAAATTTGGTTATTGCTTTAATCTAGGAAAACACTGTTACACTGTTGAATATTTGGTTGAAGAATTAGGCTTTGACTTTCAGCCATGTTTCATAGGTAATTCTGTTTTATTTTGTCTAAAGATGCGTCACTTCAGGATGCAGTTCTTCAGCATGTCATGTTGGGAAAATGCTTTGTTTCATAACAGGAAGTCTGGGAATTGGGAAGGCAAAGATCAGGGCAATTCAATCCAATCTTGACTTCTATTTCATGCAAAGAGTTTCTGTGCTATTTTCAGCCTGCTGATATTTTGAGTATTGCAGCTACATGTGATTTTTTGATGTTACATGCATGCAATGGAAGAGGTGACATAAAATCATTCTCTCTGGATAGTCTTCATGATTCACATGACCATAATAATACAAATGAGAGTTCTCATGCTAGCTACAAAAGCACAAGTTTGTGACTGCTTAAAAAGTTCTTTTTTAAAGGTGTGTGAGCTACTTGTTTGGTTTCTGGGCTAATAGCTGTATTTTGAAGAGAAAGTGTTTTACATCACCCAACTTTTGAGTCTGACATTGGTGACTCTGCTAATTGTAATAGAGCTGTGGAACTGTTCCGTTCCAGATGGAACTTTAATCTGGCTTCTGATTGAGCTGAGTGTCCTTGTAGAGTCTCTTAGCATCTGCTTTGGAAATGTATATAACATTATTCAAAATTTGTACCAAATTAAACCACCCTAAGGCTATAATTCAATTTTTCTTTATTGAGGAATGTATTGTCAACAAATTTATGCCACAGAGTAAAGTCTGCACTAGATCTATTATTTATTTGGCTATTAGTTGGTCATTTACATTACTGTGATGGAATTTCCAGGTTCTTCAAGTTTACCTTATCAATTGTAAATTTACATTAAGGAATTAACAAATGTAGTTGTTTAGTTTTTTTTTTCTCGGAGAGTAAGTGAGCTTAAATCGATGCTTTCTAGCATTAATGATTGGATTATCTTTTTATTTATAAAATAGTAATATTTTCATAATTCTAGATAATTTCTGTGGATGAAGTTTGAGATATTTGTTTTTGTATTTGGACTGTAAAATCAAAAAGAACATATGAAGTCTATTGAAATATACCATATCCCATTTATTTAACTTCCATACGTTATTTTAGTTTCTCTTATATCTGTAACATTTAACGATTGTGACTTTCCTTATTTTTCAGTTCTCCAAAGTCAGCAGTACTTAATTATAGTTTTTATTTTAAAGTCTTCCTCTTGAGCTCAGTATAACTGCTGTTTTGAATATGAGTTCTGTTATTAAAGATGCTCAGGTTAGGGTAGCAAATTGATGCAGTTTTTCTGTGTAGACATGATTTGTGATATGTTCTCTATCTTGAATAGATGTGCTTGAAAAGATGAAGGTGGTGTTGCAAGGGAGATCAACATCCAAAACATTTCTCAGCCTTAAAAAGTCTTGCCCTTTAGTACTGTCCGCCCCAAATATGGAACTGGAATCACTGAGAACTTTAACTGAGTGTTGAAAACTTGCAAAACGTGTCTGCTTTGTTTTACTTGTGACTTTTTTCTGTGGTTCATCTTTATCTATGCTCGTGCTAAATCTATCAAAGAAACTTCACCAAAAACCACAGATGTGGACTGACAGATTCCTTGCCTTCAACATCAGAAATTTGATGCTTCTGCTGCTGAGAAATATGGCGAAGTCAGAAGTGTATCTTTATCAGGTTATGCAAAGCTATTCCAGTTTCATTGCAGCTTCTAGTAGAGTTGATGGGCACTACATACTTACTAAAGGGTAATTTTATTGAAATGTGCAAAGACCTGTCTTTTTCCAGAAAGCATCTATGGAAGGTTTTAAGATAGAAAGGAAGATCCTGCCCCCATACTGTGTTTTAGAATGTGCTATGTGCAAATCTGTTGTCTTTATGTGTACTGATTCATGATGCAAAACTGTGCTCTGAGTCAGACAGAATAGTGAGTGAAACCTCCATCTTTTAGTGAAAAACTTTTGGTAACCAAGTTATGAAGTGTTATACAGCCATGTGTCTTGATGGTAATGTTCAGTAGATACTCATTTCAGTTTTGGGCATGAACAAATTTCAGAACCACAGAATTACCATGAACTGAAATAGTGATCATTCAGCTATCATCACTTACTGTTTACCAGGGTTACTGTATTTTGTTTTTTCTTTTTACCTCTTTTGTTGCTGAGAGGAAGAGCAGTAAACACTTACCCACGTTCAGTCCAGTAAATAGGTAGAGCTCTGTGTTAAGTCCATTTATAATCTACTTTTCCTATTGCAACTGCGCTACACTACAGAAAGGGAAGTAGAAATTCTGAAATACAGGTGCCATTCTCACTACTTCCAGCAGAATGTGACTTGCCCAATTTTTTGAAGAATGCATATCAACACCTACCATCAAGAATGGAATCTGAGCCCTAGCTCACTGACATCATTCCAACCCCAGCCTCATGCAGCATTAGATCTCCCCATCCTCCTTTATTAAATTCTTGTGCAAGTCTGTATGCATTCATTTGGATTTGTATTAAAGAAAAAGCAAGAAGATGTTTATCATACATTCCAGAAGCTTCTGGTAGTTGATTTAAAAACAGTAAAATTGATATTAGAATAAAATTGCAACCATACAAAATGGGTGTGCCATTCAACCCATGTAAAAGGAAATCTCCACTTTGCTTACATACCTTATTTGGACATATTAGCTGTCTTACTCCATCTTTCTTAATGCTCCATCTTCTAATGACTGAATAAGTTTAGAACAGGTTTGTGTTTCCAAGCTCTTTTGTCAGTGAATGGGAGAAGAAGGAGAGGCTGCACACAAGTTGGTTCACAGAAGAAACTTGTCTTCTGGAGGAAGGTCAAAATGGGATATCTGTTTGGGTGTCTTCTGTTAGATCACCTTAAATTGGCATTAAACTCTGTCAAGCATTTATTAGAGCGTATGGAAATGGCAACATTTTTGTGCTTTCTGTCCTCACATTTCAAGGAGCCTCATTTATGTGTTACAAGAGACAATAGTTATGAAATGAGAGTACACTTGAGATAGAGACACAACTGCCAAATCAATCTCTCTAGTATCTTAATGCCATCAGCTTCTAATGAAGTCTGAAATATGTGACCAAATCACTCATTAATTTATTGAAAGTTGTTTAAAAGTAAATACCATCATATAGACTTCCTTCACCATCACAGCATTGGAAAGACCCCCAAACTAATAAGGCATCAAGCAAACAGGTATTGAGGAATACAGTGACATTAATATTCTACCTTTTTCCTGCCATCTTTCTTTCAGAATTTTATATTTCAGTACCTCTGGGGAATTTGCTTTTCCAAGTATCTTTTCATATCAAAACCAAGTAAAAAATGCCTCTTCCATTTACTTTCCTGAATTTTTCCATATGTGACTCTTAGAAAAACTCATCATTGCATTGTGACTGTTCACTTGGTGACTTTCAAACTTCTGCTACATTTTACATGCAGAAAATTCTTATAATCCGGTAAATGTTACTGTGCAGGTATATATCTAGTTCAAAAAAAATAAATATACATTAGGTCCTGCTTTAGTTACAAATGACAATATTCGAACATTTTTTCAAGCACCCAGTGACAATTTTCACTCTCCATAGAATAAGAATTTTATGATGGTTCTTTTGATTTGTTCTCATCTGCTGACATGAAGTTGAAAATTACAGAGCAAAATGAACCATAAGAAACATGAGTTGTGGGAACATGACTTACCTTCAGAAAGTCACTGCTTCCATCTTCTTTCTCTTGTATGAGAAATTATTTTTGTAGCTTGTACATACCATCAAATAAGTAGTACAATCCCCCGGAGATTGGTGGTTTTACCATTCAACTGGTCAACTGCAGAGCTAAAGCTGTTTCAATACCTATGTGGTACCTGTATGGGGATACCAACAGGAGTCACAGATTGATGTATAGTATTTTTAGACTGTTGTTTGACAATCTAAGTTACTACTTTGCATAGTTAAAGTGATTTGTAAAAGTGTGAAAAAGTAATAGTCTATTTCTTGTGAGTTTTTAGCCATTGATTATTAGCAAGTTTAATTTATCCTCATTAAAAATAAATTACATAAATACTTATCTCTGATAAATGACGACATTATGCTTTAGTGAAATTGTTAAAATCAAAAAGAAAAGGGGATTAAATAAAGTGAAAATATTTAACTCATAGATACTTCAATTTCAGTTTGACCTGTGTTTGTTAAAGGCAGATATGTTTGTCATTCTGATGAAGATGCATTTCTTCTTACCTTGCTGTTGACAGAATCTCACCTACTTTTCCCATTTATTATGATAATAGTCTACCAGATGTCATATGTCACAGCCTAGCGAAGTTGTCGCTGCCTATTACTACTTTATATATAATGTGCATTCTTGTTTTTCTTTCCTTAATTTAGGAATTTTTATATGCTCTTTGACATCCCCTGTTTTATGAGAAAAAGAATAGAGGCAAACTATTTAAAATATTTGAAGGCAATTTTAGAAGCTGTAAGCTATTTTCTTGCCATTTTAAGTACCATTATGTTAAAGCATGCCTTCATGTGGATGGGTAACGTGAACCTCGTAAAAATGGTCATACATTTAAAACTCTAGGAAATGTTGAGTTAATATATATAGTTGTGTTGTGCCATGCAACTTTTTTGAAAATTGCTGGTTTCAGTGTATAGATACATAAGTGCTAATAAGAGGGGGTGAAAATGCAAATTATCATGTTATGGAAACATGTTCTGATGTTACAGAAGTCATAACTCCTTACCTAAAACATAAAACTGGCAGATACTCTCTTTCAAGACAGTTATTATCTAAAAGGCAGGTTAGTCTCATGTATGTACAGAGATATGCGTAGAGTCAAAACAAGTTTTGGCAGAGATACAACAAGCTGTCTTTTGATTCACAGGCTTTGAGCTTTAGTGGGACTGGTCTTCAGCACTCGTGATTCAAGGTGTGATATTGTACATCCTTATGTTTTAAAACCGTATTGATTGCACACCACGCCTGTGATGATAGAAGCATCATGTTGCAGAAGAAGGAGAGCTACTTGAAATCACGGCCAGATTTCATTCATTTTTTGGCTGTTGGGAAACTAACACTTGTCAATTGTATTGGTAAATTTTATTTCCATACAAAGCTTTTTGCTTAAAAAGTTCATATCTTGGGAAGAGTCCATTCTCTACAAGTGTGAGCATTGTTCATTTTTGATTATTTACTAAGCAAGGAAGGTCATTCTGAATTTTTTTTCCTTCTGTTTTGTTTTTATGTTTAGGGGTTTTTTTGTGTATTAAGATAGAGGTAAAAGTGCCCCCTAGATTTATAGATTTGTGTGCTTACATACTAGAATCTACAGAAGAATTCCATATAAGACATTCTTTTTCTTTCAGTATCAATATTAAGAAATTTAAAGGCTTCTCTTTGTCCAGAGCAAGAGCAACAACAACATGCAACTATCAGCAATTTAGTGTGCTTTCTTACATTTCACTGTGAAATTGTTGGTACATAAGGTTAACTATTTCATGAAAACGCTTTTGTTCTTCTGTAGTAATACTTTAGATGAAAGACTGAGTTGTTCTCTGTACATTCCTGAAGGGATCGCTGGAGTCCTTAAAGCTGCATTATATAGTGAAATATAGATGAATATGACAAAAGTCAGCATAGGAAACTATTATGCTTGAAGTAGAGGAAATCATTAGGAAGCCTGACACTTTTCTTTTACATTTGCAATATCTATGCAACCAAAATTGACCAAGGCTCAGAATATTTGAAGTTAGATAGTCGTGAAAAAATCATATTTGAATAAAACCTAGGTCACTGTCTGAAATCAGTATTTTGCTCCTGAAGTTTCTTTCAAAATTAATTTCAATTTCTCTTTTTAAAAAACCTACTTACATTTAATTGGTATGTCTTTCAAAGACTTGAATTTTTCAAATGACTGTATTTTACTTAAAAAATGAAAGCAAAGAAATAAATTAAATTGTAAAGATTAATTATCTGTAAAAGGCAAACAAAACTGAAACTCTGTGTTCAATAAGTGCCCCTTTTTGTTGAAATGAACATCCTTCATTCATCTTTATATAATGAAAATTAGAGGAAATTTGTATAAAATAGCTGATTTCTTAGGATTTTTCCTCCTCCCTCCTCAAATGAAATATTATAGATAGCAAAAAGCAGCCTTGTTACACTGAGCAAAAGCCAGACCTGATGCACAGAAAGGAACCTTTTATTCAGTCTTGAGAACATTTTTCTAAGTGAGCAAAGCCTATGTTACCTAGAAAATATTCTTACCTTTCTATAGAGAAGACAACTGTAGTATTTAAACTGATTATAATAATGAGGCATCAAACAAGAGTATCTTTAGTCTGATGGAGCAAATATGAAATAGTTGATGTACTGTCTGCAATTATAATTTCAGCACTTAAACATTATTTGAGGATTTAAGCACTTTCTTCAATCTTCACCTTTTCAAAATGGAACCAGTAGCTTGTTTAATTAAAGGTGAAATAACCCTCTGTTTTCTGTCCTTACAGTCCATAATGCCAAGCAGACATATATACTTAAATTTCTTATAAAGTTACAAGTCTGACATAAAAAAAAGCAGCTGTCATAGCATTTAGAAATAGTTCTACTGTAAAGTTTTGTTTTACACTTGCAGTCTCTGCACTGTCTTCTAGAGCTTTTTATTTTCTTGTGATAACAATACGACAACCTAATTTTGAATTTGCCAGAATTCCAAATAATGGTCAAATTTTTGACTGTATCATGATTATTTATCAATTCTTTATCCAGATGTGTTTTAAATAAACGCCAGTAATGCTTATGGTTGTTGATATTTTCCAACATGCTCAGCACTTGGTTTGCTAATATTTGAATTAGCAAAATATACTTTTTAAAGCATTAACTTCATATAAAAGAGAATTTTTTTCAATTGGTTAATCCTACCTGTTTTTCAAAAATGGCTTAACCATATTCCATACTTGATCAGTTTGTCAGCAGATTACTGCTTTGGGTAAATGTCTGTAGTTTACTGGTTGTTTCTCAGTAGCAAGATCACTTCAGCTCTAAATCCATGAAAGAAAGAGATACACAGATTTTGGGTATTTTTAATCTTACATTCTGTCTGCATTGCACGTACTCTTTTTCATTTGATTGGAGCACATAAACCAAAGTGAGGACTATGACTTTGTATGTAAACTGATACAAACCTGTAGATGAGGTTAGTTTGATTGTGAATGAATATCTTAAAAAACCTCTGTATTTTAACTGTTATTAAATAAAACGTGAAATTCACAAAATGCTGCCATTGTCACTCATTCAAAAATATGTTTAATGTAGTATCGAAACCAGCAGATTTACATTTAGTTTTCTTCAAAATAATGCCCAATCCCTGAACACTTTTTACTTAGAATAGGTATAATCTCATATGTTGTGTAATTTTACTAATTTTAGCTGAAGTAATTCCTTTGCCTTATCAAAGTCAACTCAACTACAGGGAGGTGTGCTTAGCTGCAGTAGTTGTTGCCTCCTGAGCAGAACTCTAGCATTACCAGTTCCTGACAGCTGCAAGCCAGCCTCTGGGCATCTTGCTAAATTTTCAAATGTAATTATACAGTAGACTTCCTTTAACAAATTCTGTGTTCCCAGCTATAATTATAACAGCTCTTCTTGCCTCTAGCCTGTTCCTTATCTTACAACCCACCTCCGTATCTCCCACTGCTGGCTAGTGTTATCCAGTAGAGCTGATGGATCTAGAAAAGCAGAGCTTATTTGCTCTATCCTCACAAGGATGGTTTCATCAGTAGGGAAGATCCATTTCTTCTGATCCACTATACTGTCCCATAAAGCTGAAGTTTGTTCTCTTAATTTGCAGAAGAGCAGTTGATTAGCATGCCACTTTCATTTTGCAAACAATTTTCTATTGTTATTACAGGACAAAAGGTAAGGAATTATTAAGAGCTATCCATGAAATGGCTGAAGAAGCCAGCACAGGGAAAGGAGGCCTTCTAAAAACACACTCGTTTTGTGTTGTGTAATTCAGGATATGATTTCTTTAACCGTAATATTTGTACATTAGGTTTTCATATACAAAACTGTTTGTGCTCCTGTTAAGGTCACACATGTAACATGAAAATAGAAATAATCAGTGATGCGCTTTTTTTCTTACATGAAATGCTAGGTGATTTTAGCCAAAGAATAATAAGACAGGAGAAGTTGCTCATAGATGTGCTCAGTCTAGTACTGGCTCATGTTGAGGAAATTTAAAAGCAACTGCACAGAGTAAATGATCTCCTCTCCACCTGTCCCCCCTAGCAGGGGAAATTGATGTGATGATTTTGAATATGGGAGTCAGAAGATAGGAAGTGAGAGAATTTACACTGTTGAAGACGTACAGAGGCAGCCTTCCTTTTTCTGCAGTCTCTTACTGTGATTGGCTATGGCAGGTGAACTGATATTGGAGAAAAGTGTTGCCTGGAAGATCCCAAATTACCATCTTTTTCAATCTTTCCTACAGCAGGACCAAGTATGTTTATCAAATCTTGTCTTGAGAAGCTTCAGTGAGTGAAATAGCCCAGCACTCCTAAAGTCACACTCTCACTCACTTTTTATATTTTGCCTACATCTTTCTAAGAATTATGATGTCCAAAACTGTATAAAGCTAAGTAAGAGATGGAAAAAAGTAAATATCAGTTCTTCACATGCATGTGCATACATGCATGCACACACCAACCCACATACACATCACATGTTTGCCAACCTATTTCAGTGAGATGCATTTTTGAAAGATACCACAAAATTTATTCTTTTGATTTGTATTCTTCTCTATCCATTGATTCCCTGTGTAATGTTTTTTTGCTGATCCATTTTGTATTCATGTTTATGATGCGTCTTTTCTAAATGTAGCACTTTGGATTTGTCTTTATTGAATCACCTTGTTGATTTCTGACCATATCTCCCATTTTCCAAAAGCATTCAGAAATCAGATCCTGTCCTCTGAGGTGCTGCTGGTTTCTCCCAGTATGTTGTTATCTGTTGATTTTATAACCACACTGCCTTTGAGTCACTAGGGTTGTTATGAATGTAGCAGATAGAAACAGATATAAACAGATGTCTCTGAGATCCATTTGAAATATATATCCAGTTTGACAGAGCTGTTGAAAAATTATTTTTAAGAACAACTGCTCTCCGATTTCAGTAATTTTTGTGTCCAGCTTATGGTGATTATGTCTGGACAGTATTTCATTATATTGGCAGCGACAATGCAAAACGTGTTAAAAATCTTTCTAATCACAACCTTGTATCAAATCTACCGTTACCTCTCATCCATGAAGCCAATTAACACCCAGTGAAGTAATTCAAATGAATTTAAAGGGATCTATATTTTTTCTTTTATCTTCTTATAACTTCTTCTAGACATTTGGTTGTGTGATAGTTGGTTCTAAAATCTTCTCAGGTTTTACTGGTAGGCTGGAACTTGTAGGTGGGACTTATCCCACCTGGGGGAACAGGAGAGGGCTGGCTCTAAGTTTTAGTGGGTTTTGGGTTGTTTTTTTGTTTTGTTTTGTTTTTTTATTTTCTACTTCTTTTGATTTTCTTTATTCTGATCTCTTCGAAATAATGAGACAACAGATCCTACTCTGTTATGTCTTTCTTCCTCCATAATTTTCAGCATAACTCTTCAGGGTTTTTTTTTTCATTCCTTTTGCTAAGTTATTTCCTCTCCTTGTTTGTAGGAATGGTATGTTTGTCGTGTATCATTGTAGGTCTCATTGATCACTTATGCAGGGTATGGATGAAAACTTTTTTCTCGTGAGACAAGCTGACAGGATGTGTAGAAGACATTTTATTTGGTTTTGCTTGTTTTGTAACTTCAGAAAGGTAGAGTTGGGTTCACAGCAATAGGATTTCAGAGGTTACCATCAGAAAATTAACTGTTTTTTCATCGCATCTTATGTTCTAGGTGAAATGGGAGTAAACAGATCAGTTCCAAAGGGAAATGACATGCAAAATTTTACTTGTGTAAAGATAGAGGTGATTACATATTAGATCATCATTTTAGTCTTTTGTACCGCAGGCCATTAAAATGGGTTGGGGAAAAGATTGAATTAGGACAAGGGGGACTCTATCTCCAATTGTTACATCAAAATATTTTATGGAAATCCTTTAATCCTGAACAACTGTGACTTTGGTATTTGGTATAATGACCCATGGGTGGCCTTTCCTTGATGTTTAATAAATTTGTACATACCGCATAAAATCCATGATTCATCTGTTGTTCACCTGTTCTTCTTGCCTATTGCAAGACAGATAATTTTACCCTAAAATAAAACTATAAAATTAGGAGCACAGAAATCAGGGTGGGGTTTTTTTTCAGGTCTCTCATATAAGCTAAGCCCTCTTGCCCAACACTAAAGGATGAGGACAGAAGCCAGAATGTTTATACCAATTGATATTGTCTCTTTAAAATTCAGTGTTTTATCTTTTACCTTCCAGTTTGCTTTATAGGCCACTTAATTTTTCTTATTTTCTTTAGTATGAGCTACAAACGGAATATTGCTGAATATGCTAAAATAGATGTATATTTTTTAAGGCTGGCATTTAAGCAGACAAAGAATCATGCTTAATGCTGCTGTGATAATAAATAGTACTATAATTGATTGTTGATAGAAACCCTTAAAATACATTTTTATGGTTGAAATGTACTTTGGGTAAACAGTGTTCAGTTTGCCTATTAAAATAATTCACTATATACCATGGTTTCTTTGAGTATTAAGGAAGTAGGACTTTTCCAGCAACAGTAATTGGTTGACACTGCTTGACCTTAATGCAAAGCTACAGTATTTAATGAACAAACGGAGGGAATAAAGTTTTGATAAATAAGGCAATTTTCATGAAACCTTTAGAAATATGCTTGAAGTCTTTTAGTGTTAGATTGACGGTTTTTCCTTTTGTGAAAAGAATAAGTGAATAATTTAAGGCTATATTTCATGTTTTCAGATCTTCATTCTGTCATATAAATAATAGACTGTGAAATGCAGCAGCTCCTGCATTCACAGATTTAATAGACCTGTACCAAGTGAGTGTCTTACTCAGCTTCTGGCATCTTAAAATGCTCTTTTGTGCATATGTACACCTGAGAAGCAATGCAGAAGTGGGACATTCCTAGACTCTCTACAATACCAAATTTCATACTTTAAGCAGGCCACATATTCTGTTTTTAAAATACTTGCAGTACAGCTTGATACCAGTTTTAGTATTTTTAGTTTTTAATTCTGGTACAGTATTATGATGGACAGATGTCAAAAATATAATATGTGGCTATTCAAAATGAAAGTGTAATCTAAAGTTTATGTACTTAAAAGAAAAGACTGTGTGAAAAGCATTCAGGTTTAGATCCATCATAGATTTTTGGAACTCCATTGATTCTTGATGAGAAGAGAATCAAATATATTTACCAAAACAATGAAACATCAAGGTAATTTATATGATTTGCTACATTTATTCTTAGTTACATAGTTTCTTTTTAAGGGGAACAGTATTGGGGGAGGAAGAACAGAGAATAGCAAAATTAAGCTGATTTTTTTCTTTTTTCACTGCCTTCTCTCCCCCTGCCCAATTAAGTGGCTTTAGTTTAGTGCATGTTAAAAGGATAAGACCTATTGCAAACAAGTGGCAAAAACATTGGGATGTTTTCATGTTCTTAATCTTCCAAGCAGGAGCATAGTTTTAGGACTAGTGGACCGTGGGAAACATAAAGACTCCCTTGGGAAGTATGTACTACTGTGCCTGTTTTGTTAGATGCAAAATAGAGCTGTCCTAAATATTTCCATTTAAGAAGTTTAAGTTAAGTTATGTTCATTTTCTTCCTGATACCTACTCATTTCAACACTGGAGTAACTCCAGTTGTTAGGCTGTTAGCTTCTACTAGCATATGATATGATACTGAATTCTTGCTTTCCTCCATCCTATGTGAGCATGCAGGCATCTACACAAGTAAGGAAAGCTCTTTATTCATATTTTGAAAGCTATTTTCTGTAAATAACATTCAAGAAGTCTGACAGGTAGTCTGCTTTTGACATGTTATTGGTTTATGTAGGTTCCAGAAATGTCTAGTATGGATCCTTCAGACAAAAGTGAGCAGTCTACATGAGGACGTCATCACCTTTGCTAAAATACAGGCAGTTTCCTTCCTGTTTCTGCTTACTGATATTCTCTAGCTCATGTAGTCAAGTTACTTTCTGTCTTACTTTTCAAGAACAATGTTCTTTATATCTTACGTCATGTTATACAGATCTTAACAAAATCCTATGTTCTGTTTTGTAAATTAGTTGAGCAACATATCTTAGGAGTTTTCATTTTCACTGATGTAATTTTCTTCATATTCACAATAAGTCTATATTTTGATTTCAGCTCGTCCAAGTGCTTAAATGGGGAGACATGCTTTTCCTGTTCTCCTCAATGCAGTGTTAGAGACCATTCTACAGTGTAACTTGTTGCAAACTGTTATCACAACTGTGTGAATAATGTGAAAATCATTGTGCTGCACTGATATGAAATACACTGTCATCTCCTCTGTTTTCAGAACTTATATGGAGTAATATTTTCTATTTCTTTTGCTACATAAACATTATTTAAGCTACTGGCTGGGGTGTTTCTGTTGTTTCATTGAGAATTTACAGGATTAGTATGGTAAATACATTGATCTTTGTAAGCAAACCAGTCACTGATTGGATCCAGCAGTGACTGAATTGACTTGTTGTGATACTTGAGCAATACATTTGTTACTATTCATTATTACTTCAGTACGAGTCTGTGGTCTCACTGTAGTAAGTCCTCTGCACATATACATATTCACTGTTCTTCATTTGCAGCACTGGATTTTTAGGGGGAAAATGCAGGAAGGAGGGTAGAAAAAGCAAAAGAAGGAAATAGGAAAGTGGAACAGCAAGGAAAAGCAGTAAAGATACTTTGCTAATGGCTGTGTATAAATGATGCTGATGGTTGCTTTTAAATTCTGAATTGGCTACTGTTCTTTATTTAGTCAGTGCAGGGTTTTTTGCTTAATTTGTTAACACCTATAGAAATTAGAGCAGTAGTTAAGACAAATGGACTACGTAATTTGAAAATTGTGTTTTGTCACATGTTTTAGTCACAAAACCTAGTTAAAATCAATTGTCCCAATGTTCACTTAACATATTAATAAGTAATACAGGAATACTCTAAGCCCTTTTGAATTAGATATATTACATCTTGTTACAAAGTTTAATGCCAGGCTTAATAACTCAAAGTATGCTCTAGAATAAAAATACATTTATATGCTAGTAAATTTTATCTAGGATGCTAATCTAAATAATAAAACAAAAAATAAAACAACCCCAAAACCACTATTTATTTGTAATGGTTTGATACTTTACATGTAGACAATTGTGTTTAATTTCTTAAAAAAGAAATCCCAAAATTTATTCTTTCAAAGTGAGTATGTTTTTCATAGTTTATTTCTAAACGCAATTTAATTTGTTCTCACAGCAGTGGTCAGATTACAGGAGCTATTTGGGTACTTACCCGCAAAATCAGTGTCTTCTAGAACATTTTTTTTTTAAATGTGTCTAGATGGTTGTGTTCTTAGGTTTTATGATGGAAAGAAACACTGTAGAAACAGAGTAAAGCACCAGCTTTTCAAAAAGGGAAGATGCTGTTTCCAATTCAACACTATTAGCTTTGCATGTTTTTAATAGGAAAAATTATTTTAAAATAGCAGTGTATCTCATTGCTGTGTGAATAGTGTTTAATTATCTCACAGTGGTTGAAAAATTCTGCATAAACATGTTTTGAAGAGAGATTTTTTTAAAAAGATTTTTTTTCTTGATTTACAAGTGCATTTTCAAACAGCTTCGAGTTATTAAAAGATAGATGGCTGATCAGTTGCTGGAATTTGATTTGTTAAATTTTTCTTAGAACCATAGCCTTGAATATTTTATTGTGTTTATAACCAGCTGTAGTGTGCTATTGAACCCTGTACAATTATTTTTGGTCATCTTAATAATTAAGTTTCCACTTCATAGCAAATTCATCCAACAATATGAAGTTACTGAACTTTGTAAAATACATTTTTTTAAGTTTAGTCCCAGGAGGAGAAATTTAAAATAATGCTGAGAAATAGCCAAGAATTTCATGCTGATAGAAATTTCAGGTTGAATACTGAAGAAGTCTCCATAACGCTCAAGTTAAAATTTAATAAATTTAATAGATTCTCAACTTTAAAATAAATAAATTGAACCACATGGACTTATCTTACCTGTCGTTTCTATCTCTCCTGTTATATCATTATGTGAAATACTTATTTGAATTGAGTAAAAAATACTAGTTTTGGTCACTTGACTTTTTGTTATATGGAATTTTCCAGAAGAAATCCAATGCTGTAGGTGACTTGAATCCCTTTGTGTCAAACTAAAAATTAAAAATGTTTTTAGAATTTTTTCTTCAAACATCTTTATTTTCCATCCAGAGGTCAATTCCAGAAGTCTGGTACTGGGACTGCTACTCCAGCTTCCTTGTTGCTGCTGGTGACTGGGCCTTATCCACTTGACTACTTGACTGTTGAATGTGTGGAAAAGATCATTCTAAGGACAACTGTCTACTTTGTGTTTGAGTACCTGCCACTATGTGAGTTAATTTTTCTATGTTTTTTTTTTAAAAAAAACCAAACTGAGTTTGCTTCATTTTCATTAATGTCATAATTATACATTTAGAATTTATAAAAATGATGTTAGTGATGTCTTTCTGTAGTTGTCCAAAATAAATACCTTTCTGTAAAAGAAAAAAACACTTCTTTTATAAACAACAGTGCTTTTATCCCCACTTTACTATATTAAATTTTAAAAGACAAATTAAAATATTGACTGTAGTATTTAGTTTGAAAAGTGATGAATAACTGTATTGAAGTCTGCTTTTCACAGAACTAGTGAAACAGAGAGAGTGTCAGTGGGAGCTTTTCTTTTTGCTTTCTCCTATAATATGCTCTAAGTCCCGAACTGGAGGGGCAATTCACTATCTAATTCAAACCTCTTCTTACATTAACAACATGGCAGTGTTTAGTAATGATACAGTGTTTGCTGTTAAAGACTTGCCAATTTTGCCTTAAATAGCTGGATTATATTACCTCAATTTGCCATATTCCCTCTGTTTAGTTTGGAATTACCTTGCAAATGTTAAGGTGATACTACTGAATTCTGTTAAAGGATTTAGGAAGTTGAAATGCTAGCAATGTAGTATAGAGTACTAGTACAGGTCTACAGAAAAACACCAGTTCAAGACATTATAGGTCAGTAAATTAATTTTAATAGGAACAATTTTTGCTTTTACATTCATTTTAATAGGAACAATTTTCGCTTTTACAAATTCCCATCAGTAACTTTAGTTATTTTTCCTTCATAATGCTCTGGATAGTTTAAAACCCTTTCTGAAGTGATTTTGTATGACATGTATGCGTTTGTGTTTTTGTATGTATAGTTTCTCTACCTTTTAAGTGTAGTTAGTTTTTTCCAGTGTTGCAATAAAGTACAGAACACTATGCAGTACATTAGAGCCTATGCATCAGAACAATTTTCATGCCTCACTCAATTCTTAATGTAAATTAGTAGGAACATTGGTTATCCATTTGAGAAATTGAGTTGGTATAAAAATAAAAATGCACTTATGGTGTGTGGTGCTTTGTGTATCATCTTGGGAGTGTTTTGCTGTTTATCTGTCACTTGCATTAGAAAAAGCAGTCACTGGCTGCAGGTGACATTAAAAATTAAAGGTTAACCTCAATTTCTTTACTGACCAGACATGGGGCAGAAAGTTCTTCTGGATGTGTGCCTGAATTTTGGAACTGTCAAAAATTTGAGTTGAGAAGTGAAGACTTGTGCTTTTGGTAGCTTACTCTTTTCTTGTGAGCATGGATGGTTATATGATTTCAACATTTTCAAGTGTTTAGACTGCTTGTTATAGGTTATGTCAAGATCATTTTTCTTTGCATCCTACTTTGTGAAAAAAAATTACATGATAATGCTACAGTAAATAATTATCTACATAATTTTGGGAATGACTTTATTTTGTTACTTAGAAAAACTAATAAAAATACATTTTTTCCTATTACTAGAAGATACGTGCCTTTCAAAGACTAGTTAAAATTGTTGAAATTGCTATATAGCAGCTTTTGAATATTCTAGTTAGTTCAATATACATTTAATATAAAACAAGATTTATACACTCATGAACAAGCCTGGGAGATCTTTCTTTAAGTATTAAGGCTTTTGACAAAGTTGGCTTCTACCCCACAGTGAGTTCAGAGTGAGCCAAATTCGATAGCGTAATGCTTCCCTTCTTTCTCACTGAAAGTGTTGGAGGCAGTGTTCAGATCAGTGAAGAAGACTCCCTTCAGACAGCAGGGGTTTCATGTAACCTGCCAGAAATCTTTCATTTGCAAAGTAGGTATTATGCTTGTTCAGTGGTAGACCAGGCTACAGGCAGGTCTTGATACCTGAGATGCAAACTCGAAATTGTGGCTGCTGCTCTTACCTTCCATTTCATCTCTTGATTTTACTTACCCGTGCAATAACATAGTATGCATATAACCAGTAGACCTGCTGCTTCTTCTTGGTTGCTGAGTGAAAATGAGAAGGGAAGAAAGAAAAATGAAATTGCCTGCTCTGTCTTTGCGATTAAAATAGATTGCCAAAATGCACCTGCTTTCTTTTCCCATCCCGCATTTGCTGAATGGTGAATGTCTTCTGTCCTTGGCCATTTTGCCTCTTACAGCTCTCCTTAGGAAAACAAGAAAACAGAAATTTCATTAAGAAAAGCAATGAATATTGCTTTAGAATAGAACATTGCAATTGATGTTTTTGAGGAACCCTAGTATTTCAGACTTGTGTATAATTGTTTTAAAATTATGTATCCATTTGCTTCAATGTAAGCTTGACACGGTTGTTTCAAGACTGGTATGCTATAGATTTCTTAGACTTTGAATTAAATCATATTAAGAATTCTTTGGTGGGAAAGTGGTAATGATAATTTAATCTGTTTTACTTATTGTTCCTAATTTGTTAAACCTATATTTAAGACCAATAATTTATCCGAAGAGAAAATATTTGTAAATGCCAGTTACTTATTTTCCTGTATTTCCCTTTGCTTAAAGTTATTCCAGTCTTCTCCAAGATTGATTTCATTTAACACTTCCCAGTTTCTTGCGTTTCGGATTTTTTTATGTTGACATAATAATGAAACTGGTCAAACAAGCTGCACTATTGAAATGATTTATAAGGAAACCAAAGTACTATATAGCTTTAAACATAGTTCCTTTGACTTAAGGAGTAATTAAATGCCATATAATAGTTGGTAATTGTTGGCTTGCAGCCTGACTCTGAAGTCTTCATTTTATAAGCTGGGTTATGAAACATCAAGAAACATGAACTGTATTTTTCAGAGGAATTAACTCAGATAATTAAATACTGCAGAAAGTCATAATTTGAAATGCAGTACTTTCTAAGAAGAAATCTTTTAGTGATATTTAGGTATTTTCTTATAGGGTCTAGAATAGGTGGCATTTTATAATTTGTCAGTTACTTCCTTTAAGTTCAAATAAACTTCTGTATCAGTCTAAAAGCACTATCTGGTGACTTGCAATCATGTTACAGATGGCATCTTTTCTTAAATACTACAATAATCTGTGGTTTGTGGAGCAACTAAATTACCCATTTAGTACACTGTTAAGCAGCTCATAGAGGTCATCACACATCTGTATGAGCAGAACATTTCAAGTCTTTCAAAAAAACCATCCAACATGCATTCATTGCAGTTTTTCTGTTGTTGCTGTTGCTACAGCGTGCGTGGCCCATGTGCCTATGTTTAATTTATGGCTGTATTGCAGTGATTTGCTATAGAGTGAGATATCTGTAAGCTAAGAACATTTTTCTCATATGTAGCAAAACTTGCAGGACATGCAGCTTCAAAGGATGGAAGAACAGGTCCAGGATGGAGAGTTATTTTGCAAAGCACTAAAATGAAGTTATATCCGTTCCCTTTAAGGGTACATAATGTCACCTCAGGACTAGCAGTTCCCATAGGTTTATTTTCAGTAGTTGTTAGGTTCTCCTGGTGAGGAGTAGCACTACTGTGTGTTACTCGCTTATTCATTTCAGACATCCTTTTTTTTCTTTTGGTACCATGTCAGGATTTATAAACTTTATATTGTTGGTCCTCACGTGACAAAATTGGTACTGCTTCACATCCTTGTTAGTTCAAGTTGTCTCTGGCTTTCTCCACTTCAACTCTCTTGCCCTTGCCCCTGTCAGGATGCCTCATTTGCCTCCTGAGTCTTATTTTGGGCAGTGTGGCTCTGAAGCCTGAGCTGGCTTTGCACAGAGCCCAGCCAGCTCTGGCAGAGCTTTTTTCATTGTACTTGGTGCCTGTTTTATAGTTTGTTTCCATTTTAACCAGGAAACCAGCCTCACTAGTTGGAAACCTCAGTACTATGGAAGACCTTCCAATACTTAAAGAGAGCTTATAAGAAAGATGGAGGGAGACTTTTTACCAGGATCTGTAGGGATTTAGGCCTTTAGTTTTAAAATAAAAGAGGGAAACGCTTCATAAGAAGAGTGGTGAGACACTGGAATGGGTTGCCTGGAGAAGTTGTGGCTGCCCTCTCCCTGAAAGTGTTCAAGGCCAGGTTGGACAGAGCTTTGAGCAACCTAGGCTAGTGGAAAATGTGCCCCCCACCTATGTCAGGTTGAGCTAGGTGATCTTTAGAGGTCCTTTCCAACGCAAACCATTCTACGATTGTACTTGTTGACAGCAACTTCTTGCCTTTGTTGTTACCTGGTTACTATTATGTATGTCTCTTTTATATAGTTAGATTATATGCCATCTCTTCTGCATTTTGACATTCGAACTTTTTCAGAAACATCACAGTGGTAACAAGTGGCATTGCTTGAATCTGGTCAGAAGACTTATTTGTGTTTTTCTTTTTCAGTAAGAGGCAACTGCTAACTTAAATTATCATAAATGCTAGTAAGAATTTGTTAAAGTTGTTCATAAAGGATTAAAGTGTCAGTCTTAAGTGTTTCTGCATGAAAAAAACATTGGGGGGAGAAGATGCTGTGTTGCCAGTGGTGTAAATTTTAAAATACGGTTGTAGTGATATTTTGGTATGTTTGAAGTGATCCTCTTACTGTAGATGTGACCATCAGAGACAGTTGTCTCTGACGTGTTCAGAGCTGTGATAATGTTCCAGTAAAGTTTTAAGGAAAAATTAATTCCTAAAAAATTGTCTGCAACTTCTTTTGAAGAGGAAGAGATGCTATTTCATGGCTATCCTTGGCTGTCTTTCATTTTCCTCTTCTCATACCCAAGAAATACTGTGGGACTTATAAAATGCTTTGCTTCTAGGACAAATTCTTAAGGAAGTTCACAGAATTTTAGTGCTTTTTACTCTTAAGTTATACTGATTTGGATGTCTGAACATAAACTGAATGATACTGCCAGATACCAGTGTAGGGGGCAACCATGTGCAGTTGGGGTCCAGTACTAGGGACTGTATCTCCAATACAAGTAGCAGGAGTTTTTCATGGTTGTTGTGACTTGGCAGCATTTGAAATTAGATGGAAAGATGAATAAAGGCAAATTTAAGTGACAGTGATGACCAACTGCCTACTAATTTAAGCTCCTCTGCACACTGCTGAGTGCTATTGATTCAGTGAACACACATATTAAATATATAACATTTATTTAAGGTAATAGGAGCCACAATGGTCAGAAGTTATTATTATCAGTGCTCTATTGTATTTGAGTAAATTAATGTGGAACTTTATATAAAACTCAGACCATTCTGAGCAACTTCATGTGGCTTTATTCAAGGTTGCATTGAGTGATGTACAGTACATACTTCATATTAAACTCTTTCTTTGAGAACATATTTCTACAGCTTTACACTTTGTAAAGAAGGATCAAAATCTTGTCACTAACTTTTGCAGTAGTCTTCTCAATGTTACATGTCTGATTGTGTAAGATCTTTTCTAATAAGCATTAATTTAATAAGCATTGATTCTGCTACAAATAGTTGAACAAGATTTAGGAGAAATGGATGAATATTGTTTTATTATTGTTGTTCAGGAGCATGTGTGCCTTGCAATGTTGAGGTCATAAAAGCACAGCCAGAATGTTACTTGTATCTTGAAACTTGGCTTGTTTCTCGTCTTCTGCAAGGGAGTTGTAGACCAGTTGTAAGAATTTCTCTATATTATAAATATTCAAAGTTTGTCTTGGGATATTAATCTAGATTATTTCAAAATCCAAAAAATATACTCTGTAATGTGATCCAAGCTGGAGCCAAGAAAAAACTAACATTCTCACATAACTGTATTTGGCAGAGGGGAGTAGATAGTAGAAAAGGAAGAAAATGCTCTTCTTTTTAGGTGAATGTCTTCTTCCCATAAGATGTAACAACAAAAAGTAGATCAAGACACTCTTGCTTGGAGACACTCATACCGTCTGACAGGAAAGTCATTTAATGAATTTAAAATCCAGAAGCAACACCATTTCTTTCCTGAGTAAATGGTAGGGAGACCTTAATTACACACTGCTCTTGAAAGCACAGATTGTACTTAGTTTCTTTTTGGTCATTTAGACTCAGACGTTGCAAAGTCTCTAAAGCAAATAGAGGAGTACTTTTCTGAATTTTCAAACTGTTACTGAGTTTTCTCAGTATTAATATAAATACTTGAACAGGAATTTAGTGGGGTAGGGTTTTTTGGGGGGGGGGATGGGTTTGTTTTTAACAGAAAAGTCATACAATATCTTCAGTTGGATTTTGGCTTCAAAACTTTTAAAAAGACATTTACTTTGTAAAAAATAAGTTTTGACAAAAGCAAAGGAAACAGCTAAATGTTTAAGTTGTAAATCAGTGTGTAATTACATCTAATCAGGATTCAGTGCTCCAGTTGAGGATATTTCACGGTGTGAAACTTTGCCCCAAGATGAATAGTGACCAGCAAGATAAGTAGTGACCAACTAATTATATGTCTATATTCATTTCACATATTAAATGCATTTTGATTAATGAAATGTAAATGTTGAATTAATTGGTGGTTATTTTTGTGCATGAATACTATAGCTATGAAAGCTGCATGGATTTGTAGCATTTTGGGGGGGAAGCAATCATGGTTTCGTTTTACTGTATTTTTTAGCAAAGATATGTAATAGAATAGCATAAACATAAAACCATTCTCATATCATTTTCAGATCTTTTTCTCATTCCACAAGATAATATATTATGATACATCATGTAAAGGATGAACTATTTCATATAAAAAATAAAGTTCTAGTATTCAGCAGATTTCTTCATTCATGTCATTTTTATTATTCACAGGGATCTGCCTTATGTTTCTGGATTCTTTGAAAAGAAAATTTGGCTAACATAGATTTTGTAACTTTTCTAACACTGCTCTTCTGATGTAATTACTTTCTTGAATATATCATTAGTAGGAAAAATTAAAATGCAGGAACCTGAAACTCAGAAGAATTAATCTGCAAGCTTCTTTGAAGGATTGTGGTAAAAGCTGTACATAATACTTAAGCATCGTTCAAATAGTTTTCAGCATCTTGTTTCTTGTGACTATTTTAATTTTTGTAATTAATGTTGAGGTTAGTTTAAGGTTTCAGTATTTTTCCTGAGGCAAGTATTAGGGAGTGGCATTAGATTTATCTCACTGTTTCCGATGCAAACAAACTCTGTGACTTTGGGAAGGTCTCCTCAATGTCCCTGAAGGTTTTGCTGTTAGAAGTCCCACAAAATAACTGTCCCTTTTCACAGTATTTGTAGGGTGCTGAAAGGAAGGGATTTCTGTTTGGTAACGATAATTCAGACCAGTGCAGCAGTGATACTCCTACTGACTTCCCTTTTGCCAAGCATTCAGAAGAAACTTTGGAAATTTAGTACTTTCCACAGAAAATAAATTGGTTTAAGTAATTATGGAAAGGGAAGTGATACTTAATGGAAGAGACCATTTGATGGTTTGGGTCATTGTCTTAGTGCATACATTTTCCACTTGCCAAGCTGGAACAGAAACTTAAAGTCCTTTTAGATTTATTTCTATTACACGGCACAAAGGTAAGAGTGACCAGAAATGTCACTGTTCTTTCAAAGAGTTTCTCTTTGAATGTATGCACAGTCCTTGCATTTCAAGTTGAGTCTTCTAATGATTGCATTTTGAGTAACTTGAAAAACGACATACATAAGCAGCAATTTCATTATAGACAGGGCTGACATGCCCAGTTTTGCTTCCTTAAGATAAGTAACATTTCTTAATTCACATAGTGGTTCTCAGGTATTAGGGAATCACCTCTTTAAAAATAACATATGTATCTGAGACTGGTAGTTTGAAGTTGTTTCATTACATATATTTGCATTTATAGTCTGAAAATGTCGTACTAAGGTCTTACCAAAACACCAAAAAAAATCCTCATTTCAAAATAAGTCAGAATATTTGGACCGATTTGATTTGACAATTTTGTATTCCAGAAGCATAGTTTTTTTCAGTTGGATTTACATGTTAAAACATTGAAGGAAATACTTAGCTGACTATCACAGAAAAATCCTGACAAAGTATATGTAGAAATACACGGGTTTTGTGTGCAAGTGTATATGTGTTAAGATAGGTATGAGAGGTATAAAAGTTTCTTTTCCACTCTGAAGATCTTTAAAAAATCATTCTACCTATTTGGTGGAGCAATGGCTTAGTTAATGAAAATTGAATGAAAATGAATTAACTATGAAAATTTGGGAGATTTTCATTCTTGTGTAACATCTGTAAACATGCTCCCAAACTCTACATGCAGGCCTGTAATTAACAGTGTTTCCATGGCATTTTGTCAATGAATAGAAAAAAACCTATTTATATAGATGGGGAAAAAAAATTTCATTTTCAACAGCAATGCAGTTGTTTGATTTTGTTGGGGTTATTTTCGTTACCTTCTTACAAACTTCTATAGGTTTTATGCACTCCGAATGAGCAGCGAGGTGTAGTCCAGCACCCTGTCTAAACAGGGGTAAGATCAATTTAGAATAAAAGCATTTTTTCCTTTTACAGATCTGTACCTCTCTGATCACAGCACTTAGTTTCTTTATTTTTCATTGTTTTTTTCTCTCCACAGAATGTACATAGGAAGTTAATGATGAAAGAGTAGTAAAGTATTCATTGAAACTGAGAATTACAGTATTTGCAAATGTAAAATCATAATTTACATAAATGTTATAGTCAAGAACATTATGAATGTAAATATGCCTTCATCTATTCTCAGTCTTATAATGCCATTCATTGTCCAGTGGGAGATGAAGAGTGATGTTGAGACTGCTGTTTAACCTATTATAGCAGCCTAAAAAAATTAAATAGCCTTGATGTAAATATGAGGTGGGAAAAGAGTATTCATCTCCATTAAGTGACACAAAAAAACCATAGTAAGAATAACAGGCGGGTAGGTGTGCATTAAGGAGTGAAATCCCTAAATTCGGACGCTAATTATAAGCACAAGGACAATTGCCTCCCACATACTTAATCTGTTATGGGTTTTTGAGACAGAAAATATGCTTCACAGTTCTTCAGGCACCAAATACGGATCTTCTTTTGCATTCTTTTTCATCTGATACATGATTTCTTCTCCCCTGCTACTGAATGAGGGCCTAATACTAAAGAGCTGAGTTCATTATGTTTTCTTTGGTACGATTAGGTCTTTAGGCGTTTTGCTAGATCTCATAACTATGCTGAGAAAGCCCTACCCATCTTATGGTGCCATAAGCAGGTGTTGCACCATTATATTCAGATTATTTGGGGCAATTACTTTAGCTTTGATTTTTGTTTAATCGCTTCAACTTCATATTAATGTTACATAGAGCTGTGGATGACCAGTGGTCAATTAACCTATTGCACCACATAGGTCACTCTTCCTTTGTTTCTCGATGAAGTATTCTTGTAAAGATAGATAATATACTTGCAGCCTTTCCTAAAATTATTTTTATGTTACATTAGATAAAGTAATTTTTTCATATTGAGTAACTGAAGTATGATCTATGCAATCATAAATGAGAACAGAGTTGGTCTGTAAAACTGCCTTTTAAAGTTAATTGTGTATTGCAGTTTCTTTAATATTAAACTGCGCTCAGTGCAGGAGAGATCATTCTGATTATTTAGCCATTCCGTCTTTGACATAATACAAGGTAAATATTTAATTCTTATTTTTTAAAATCAAAATAAAAATCATTAGTTCAACTTCAGCTTGATATTTAAGATACAAAAGGAGATGAATTATGTGCCTAGCTAACCCGATGTAATAATTAAGTTGATGTATCTAGACTAAATTTGTCTGATTTTGTTTTTCAGTAATTGTGTCGTACTGTACTTTTCTGTGTTTGGTTAGAGAGTTATTGACTATTACATCTTTTTCACATGTATTAAGTTGTAGATGTCAATCAAGTCACCTCTAGCCTTATCATAGCTAACTAAATATACTGATATTGTATCTCACACACACACACAATAACAAGAAGGTTTTCCTAATTGTAATTCTTGTAACTCCTTTTTGGGCCCTTTTAATTTCAACTTTCTTTTAAATTAAAGATACTAGGCCTGGTTATGGCATTCCAGTGATGCCATATGTGCAGATAATTTCAGGTCCTTAGTACTACCATATATTTCCCTGTAATGCACCCAGGGATTGTTTTTTGCTTCTTAGCTGCAGCAACGTAGCAAGAGGGAAAAAAAAAAAAAAAAAAAAAAAAAAGAAAAAGGCGCAGTAGGTTATTTACTATGACTTTTAAGTTCTTTAGGGATTCATTGTTTTCTAGGATGTAATCCTCCATTTTATGTGGCCTGTCTTGTATGTTCTTAATGTTCTTAAGGTAAATAAATGAAAATAATGTAATTTCTATTCTGAGATTTACTTAATTTATGCCATTTATTGGAAGGATTTTTACTTATTCTGTCATAATAGAGCTGCCTCTTTTCCCATAACAGTGAAGAGTCAGTTGCCAGGTTTTATATATATTTTGTGTGATTGATATTTTAAAAGAGACAATAAAAGGGACTTCACAAAGCATTAGAGCATTAATACAGCACAAAGAAGGCTTATAATGTGTTTAGCTTTTGCTGATACCTAATGATACAGCAAAAAAGCACTCTTCTACAAGGCTGCTTTTAAGATCCAAGGGAGCCAGAAGAATTAAGAATAATAGATAGCATAACTTGGATTAATTTTTATAAATTTGTTTTAGGAGCAAAAGTACAAAAATTGTGTCTTAATCTTTCTCTTTCTTTTAGGTATGCTGCTTATTTAGCTTTTTAGTAACTTGTAATTTAAGATCACAGTTATTAGGTGTATTTCTGCATTTTATATATCGCTCCCAGATGCTACAGTATTAGTTTTTATCACTGCATATTTTATGAAATGTCAGCCTTCTGTTGGCTGTTCACGCAGCATTGTTAGTGATCAAAGCCACAACATAAAGGAGAGGAATCTAAACAGTTGGCTTATCTTTGTCCTTCATTGTGACACAATACCATAAAATTACTATATAAAATTCAAGCAAAGCTTCATGTAGCACACTGAAAAGGTGAACTTTTTGTTATGCTCAACAAAATAGATAAACTCTTATCGGTGATATTTTGTGTAAGGAAAGTAAAGTTAGCAATGATATCTTTTCAGTTTGGAAGAAGTTTTCATCTCTTGCTGCCTTTTTAAAGCACAGTGTTCTTTTTTATATTAAAATGCTATTATAAATCTATCCATTAAAACTTTCTGAAATGGAAGAAATGTGCCCTTGTAGAGTATCTGTGTGGTGTGTTTCGGAGCTTCTCTGGGATGCAATTAGTGAAGGCATGCTATATCATTTGAAGAGTGATAATTGGAAAGATAATAGTCTTTACATTATGAAAACTGCTGGTGATTATCAAGTATATTTGGCTTTTGTTTTGGTTTTTTATGTGTGAGATTATTTTGAGTTTATCTAAATTTCTGGTTAAAATATCAGAGCAAATATCAGTCAGCATTAATTTTTCTGCTTGCCTAAGTGAGTTGTGTATCAGAACTGAAGTAATAAAGTAGGAAAAACTCCACAAGCTCTGGAGATATTCTATAGGAATAAAAATCTTGAATGATTTTGATCAGCTGTTGTGTATGCCCTGCACAGCAGTTGGTTCAATCAATTTTATGTTTTGGGATGGTTTTATTAAAACGAGCTGCTGCTTTCAGTAAATCATTGTAAAGATGCTAGCTTTGTATATGCTTTTGGGGGACCTGCAGCTTACCAATGCAGTCTCTCAATATAAACGTACTTAAGTTGGCTCACCAAGAGGCTGGGCTGAGTTAGTGACCCCTTTACAATGTGGAGTATTTATCAGGATGAGTCAGAACACGAAAAAGGAAATACAGTCTCATATTATGGTAGCAGTGGAGAAAGTAAAAGAGCGGAAGTATTTTTATTGTGTTATGGAGGTCCAAGGCTGGCATGATAGTAAACAAAGATAGTAAAAAAAAATATGATGATGCACACAACTTGATAGAACGTGTCTGCGTTTGTCTTTCCAACTGCTGGTATCATCATGATTTTCAGTAACCTGTATGCATGTATTCTCTCGCAGAGTGCGACCATGTTTGATAGACACTTCAGAGATGTTGAACAAACTAACAGTGGTATTTTTCTACATGGCATTGTGATCAAGATGGCCACATTCATCCATTTTCATTTAGTGTTATGATCAAGATGGCTATATTCATACATTTTTACTTTAAATCTGGCACTGGAACAGATCATTCCCATGTACATTCAAAGATTTTATTACTTCTTTCTTGATGTGCTTTGAAAATAGAGTAGGTAGAAATCAAACTTCTGTCAAGTGAGTTAAGGTTAAAGATGCATAGTATGTCAGAAGCATTTATTAATTGTTTCCAATTAATTAATTTTAAAAAATAGAAGTTGGGAAAACAAAAAATTCTGACAATAATAAGTAGTTAATCCATCAGCTACCTAACAGTAGTGTGCTCAGCGCAGGTCATCCTTCCTGTATGAATATGACATCACACAAAGTCCATGTAACTTTCTCCTTCACCTCAGACTTCCTACCAGCATCAAGTTTATGATCCTTCTCCTACCCCTCACAATTGAAAGGGCTGGACATTCACAGCTACAGACCTATTCCCCATCTTTCTCAGATAAGGCCACTTTCTAATCTGGTTTTGTTCTGATTTATTGAAGTAGGTCTTCTTTTGTACATTTTTATCTACTGGTTACCTGAGAAGGTGAATTTTACATGTCTTATAAAACATGTAAATCCAGTGGGATTCTGTTTTGCTGAGGAAGGCAGAAAAAATCTCCAACCTGACCTGGCTGTGTTGAAGGATTTGAAGTTGCCAGAAAGATTGTTATGCTTATAGCAAGCCTACTGTCCACAGCAGGAAGAGCTGTGCTTTTACAAAAGATGTATGAGGTTGTTTAAGCAGTTCTTTAGGTGCCTGGGAATTAGAAGGCCAAATATTTTGGCACTTTTCCTTGCAAATCCATAAGAAATTTAGGTGAACATGGAGAGAAGGCAGAAAGGAATGAAGACAGTCTTTAAAGAGAGTGAAGTTATTTTCCTCTGCTCATCTCAGTAACTTTATCAGAGATTTCAAAAGTCTGTAGTTGACGGGTAAATATTTTGTTCAGGACTCCTTTTTATTTGTACATCTAAGACTATTTCAAACACCTGATAAGATAAACAGATGCTAACAACACTTAAGAGCTGGAAAAATACAAAGCTTATCAAAGCAGGTTCTCATATCTTTACGCTGGTGAATCTCTTTGATTCCCTGACCAAGCAGTCATGCATTCATTATAAATGTACATACCCATTTGCAAAGTTAATACACACCAATTGCACAGTGACCAAAAGTCGAGTCAAGTCTTGACGAAGCATAATACATAGTTTGAAAGATGTGATACTTGTTTCTGTAATTGGTGCTCTGTGTTGCACAGTTTCAATCTTTGCATGAAGAGGTAATAAAAAGATGGGATGATAGCTCTTTGTTAATATACTGGATATAATAGATTGGTGCCTTTTAACCTGATATTCTTGAGTCTTGATATGCACTCACGCAACTGATATGCTTTGAAAACTTAATTTCACTTTACAGATATTTTGTATGTGCATATGCTCAAAATATTTTTGTAGATTAGTTTTACAATTTGTGAGCATGTAACTTTATTTCCATAGAAAAAAGCTTTTATGACAGATTTGACTACCTTTCCCAGCTGGTTGCAAAGGCTCTCTTTACTAGGTAAATGAATACAGCAGTTTGTTGAGTTTACAGACAATGCTAGTGCCACCAAAACCAAAGGTTTTCAGGCCTCTGTTAAATGTGCAGTTATCCTTGAATGTCTAACCTGAGGGTTATAAATGTAACTGACAGAGAAAATTGAGTCAAATTTGTAGTGAGAAATTTCTTAATAAGATACAAATTGTTAGTTTGGACTTCATTCCCTATTGATGAAAATTGTGTTTCTGAAATATAGCTATATTACTTAACACAGGGGATATCACCATGCTTTTACGTATGAGAGATAGTAGTCAGATTGCTGTTCTGCGCTGCAGAGAGCTCAGCGAAGGTGAGAAGTGTTTATAAACAAAATTATGTACAAAAGATATTATACTGCAGCCACATATTTAAGGACTGCATATTGACCTCATCCTCTCTTACTAGCAACATGCTAAATTATTTTAAAACGCTTGCATTTCCATTTTTTGTGAGTGTGTGTCTCTGGACTGCTAGAATTGTCAAAGGGAAAAGTCAGTGGGGTTTCTAGGAAGAAGTCTTCAGTATACCTTTTTATTTAATATGCAAATTAGTTTTAATGATGAGCACAATGGGAACTGTGAGTGATGGCTCACCTGCAAGAGTTAAGGTGCTTTCATGGTAACAGTAGAATTTTCAAACCTAGTGTAGTTTGCTTCAGAACTTACTGGTAAAAAGTAAAGTATGAGGGCTAAAGATTTTTATTTTTTTATTTTTTTTTTTATACAGAATCTCAAGTATAGCTTAAATGGAAGCTGTTAGAAATTCCTCTAACTCAATATTAAGCCATGTCATATAGTGCCATCTTCCCCTCCTGTTTTTCACCTCAAAAAATTGCACTCAAAGGGAAGCAATTCTGCATAACAGACATTCCTCTCTATTCTCTAGCAACAGAGGAAAATCTGCACTGCTTCAGATTTTGTGTTGATAATTTCATTGATAGTGACCATAATGATGCCTCCTTAATTTATAGTGGAAGTATTGACTTACGATATAAGAAAAATTGCAGTGATGCAATGATTCTTTTATGGCATCTGAGAAAATCTTTACTGAAAACCTCTTCCTATACCTCACAGTTCAGATACACACCAGTCAAATTTGCAGTGATGCTATGAGGTAATAGTTCATAAATGCAAATCTGTGTCCAGCTTGGGCAAGCAAAGGGAGTGGTATCCTGTCCCACCTGAGGAAGAGAAGCTTGCTGGTCAAGTCTTTCATCAAAGTGAGAGGGGCGGGATTAGAAGGGGAGGTCAAGACCTTTGAGATTGAAGAAGCTATCCACAGGCTCTTTTAGCATTCATACTAAAGAAGCAATGTGGCCAGCCAAAGGGAGAGTTTGCAATGAGGGAATGCTTTGTAACTGAGGCAAGACTGTGAGAATTAATGTTTGGGTTTGATGCATTGATAAATCCCAGTTTACCCTTCTTAACAATTCTACATTTGTAAGGATTCAAGCTGGTAACTTTCTTTGTGTTAAAAACATGCAAAGGTAAAGAAAGATGCTTAGAAAGCTCAAAAGAGCTACAGAGTTCTTCAGTTTGGAGGATATCAACAGAATGCTGAAGAAATATGAATATTGCAGAGATTTTGCCTGATTTAAGTGTCCACTTTTCTCACAGAATGTATGTTGCTAAGATCTTCCATGTAAGTACTGGCAAAGACCCAGGTTTCAGTTTCATCGAAGTCCACCCCAACTGTAGTAACTGTAGTCATGAGATTGCAGTATTTATATATTCATCAGCTGCACTTTGTTTTAGTTTTGATATTAAAATGTGGCAAATTGCTATTCAGGTATGAATGGAGAGTTCATATTCCTAATTTTTATTATAAAAGGATTTTATTCAACTTGAGGTTGAATATTTTTTGAGTGTTAAAAGAAATATAACGTGTCCAGCTTATGATTTGGTGACAATAAAGACAGATAGTTCTCTTTCCTGGCAATTGAGGTTACTTTTGTAAAATACATACGTGTCTGAAGTGCAAAAGGGCTAAAGAGAAGAAAGATAAATGCCTCCTGCATTTAACTGGTGTGCCATTTATGTTAGTTAAACAACAGTTTGCTTAAAAGTGGGAGATGCACCACATTTCAGGGCTCCTTATAGGATCATCTGCCAGTCAACAATGTACTGTGACTGTATGGGGAATGTAATTGCCTTTCCAACTTTTTATCTCATGATGAAAAGTTCATCTCACCTAGGGAGAAGGTGCGGAGAGAAGATAAAGCTAACAGTGATAGACATTGATCATGTCTTCTGCTTTCTGGTGAGTTAGCAAATGAGGAATATGTCTCTTTCTTTGTAATGGTTACAATGGGATGAGCTCAGGAATATCTGAACTTTAGGCATGAGAGACTTTCAGACCCATGAGGACACAAATGGTCTGTTTAGGTTTGGACAGGGAGGCCATACTATCTATAGGGATGCGTAGGCTTCTGCCATGAATTGCAAAACAAACGATTTGACAGGTACAAGAACTGTAACAGCCTTCTGCTTCCTTCCCCACCTCTTCTTGTGTTTTGAATTGCATTATGGATTTTATTACACAAACGTAAATGATGTACAGCAAAACCAATATTTATGTAGAATATATATAGAAAAGAATGACGTGCTTGTTTTGTTCTTCAGTTTAGATTTGTAGCATCAAGATTATAGGAGGAAGATGGACTAAAACATATTCACAGTTCTAATGCCTACTAAGGAAGAACTCAATTGTATAAACATATGCTATTTTCCTTCTAGTGCTGTAAATGTAAAGGGATAACTTCTTTCCACTCCCCTTACTTTATTTTCTCCTCAACATTTTAGATTTTTAACTTAACTTTAACAATTTGTTATTGGGTAAATGTAATATAATCGCAACATTTACTGTGGTTTTAGATCTTTTTCTGATACAGCTGACTTTCAGTGCTTTGTGATGTCTAGCACATCGAGTTAATATTTTAAGCATTGGCAATGACAAATGAAAAAACCACAACTGTAGCATCCTACATGACTAAAATTTGTTTTGCACTGGCTCAGAGTTTCACTCCATGCTGAGCTCCAAGCTTAAGGTAGAGATGCTGAAAGTTCAGAGGCTAAACGCTTGACTTAATGTCTTGGGCAGGGGCGGGGGTTCACTCCCATTCCACTTTTGATGCATGAACACAAGACTGGATTTCTTTGGGAAGTACCTTTATTTTTATATTATAACTCATTGTAGAAGATTTCTTAGATTATTTTCTTAGCATACTTTCTTCTTTTGGATAGTCTGAAATATTTTGTTTACTATTCACCCACTATTCCTCCAAACAAATTTAATGCTTCATCTATGCTGAGCACCCCACAGGAACACATGACTTAGGAAAGGGACAAAATCAGCAGAAAAATAGGTGGTCTGAGTATTTATGCATTAAATATGCATGTTAATTAGAAAAAATTAGAAAAAATATGAAAACAGATGTTACATAAATTATTTCAGTCTCAGGACAGTAGTAACATACACTGACAATAACTTTAATACGTGCATGTGTATGTCTATTTCTGTATTTTGGAACATCTATGCACTTCCTACATGGGCAGCACTAGGAAAATAACTTCTAGCTTAGGTAGGCCCTCTGAATTTCAACTGTACTTCTGGATGTTTCTCTCCTGTGTCATACTATCAATTAAGCTCCTGAAAGAAAGTTCTGGAAAAGGCACTGCCAACAGAATATGTCTACTCTTAAGACTCAGAGAGGGTATTTCAGGTAACTGGCATTAAATAGATCGAAAACATTTTTTCTGCATATTGGTATTGTACTAGGAAGCTGAAATTTTAAAATGTAGTTGCAGTCAAGTCCTTTATTCTGACATACCCCATTCTTTACTCTGGTCTCTTTTAGTTCTCTTAGCTCCTCTGTGATGGAAAAAAAATTTCCTAAGACTTGCTAGTAAAAGGTAGTCCAGCAAAGACAACTAGAACGTTGAGAACATGTTAACCAAAGAGAGAATTTTTTAAGTGGATATTCATGCTAGAAATCATCTGCTCTTAGTGCAGTCATTTTGTCATTTTATAAAGAAGACACTTCTGACTGACAACCAATTTTCTGAATATAAATTCTGATATAATTTGAATAATTACATAATTTCTGTCCACGTTAAAAAAACAGACATATGTGCAGTTCGTATTCTAATTATCACCACCAGAGACTGAAAAGTTAACTTCTCAGAAAATGAAGGCAATACAACATGCAATAAGGGGAAATGTTGAAAAGTAGACCTGTAGCCTTCTGTAAATTTTCAGATAATTATTTCAGTATAACATTCTACTTTTTTAGCTTGATAGCTTTCATATTCTTTGAAACCTCTTATGTTTCTGGTTTGTGGGTTGGTGGGGTTTTTTTAATTTTTGTAAAATCCAGTTTATACAGTAGGAAGATAAAAGGCTGCAAGAAGTAGACAATGAATTGTGGAAGAAGAGAGATAACAATATTTCTAGCAGATTGTTAGTATTGAAGAGTTTTTAAAATAGTGTTCAGGGTATGCAATTGCTATTCTAGCAGATGCATTATGCTAGTAAATGTATGAGAATGTGGTACTATATGAAAATGAATTACAGAAAACTATTAAGAAATCTTATTTATGTCTTGAAGAGGAAATATATTATCATAAATCCTACTTTATACCAATAAATTCTGTTGCCTACACAGAATTATTTAAACAGGAAAAAAAAATCAGTGATGTGTTAATCCTTCACTGCACATGTATTCATTCACATTGCAAGAGTCAGACCGCATGGGGAGAAAAGGAAGTTGTATAAAAAGGAGTAAAATTGTTCCAGCTGTGTATCTTGAATTTTCGGGAAAAAACTACTTTGGAAACTTCAATATTCAATCTCAAACCCATAGTAGTGATGACTTGTAAGCCTGGTTTGAGCCACCTTTTTTCTCTGAGATATTGTTGCCTTTTCTTTGCTAGTTTTATACATTTTTGTGAGCAGGCTGTCTTTAATTTCCCTGTCGCCTCCTTGAGAAGTCATTTCCATACTGCAGCACAAACAGATGATTCCATTTCCCTGGAAGATACTTCTTTAACTGTTACTTTCTAGTGGAATAAGAGCAAACTTATTCTCTAGGCTCAAACCTCTTAGGATCCTTCCACGCCTTTCCTGCCCTGGTCATTTTAGGGAAGTAACTCAGCTGTGCTCTAGCATGGGCTCTAGCTTTGGTAGAAGTGTTCAAGTTTTTTGCCATAGTCAGCTGAAACTGGTATAAACCTTTGGTCCTTGTACCTTGGTGCTCTCACGGTTTTTGATTTTATGAAAATAATAATGGTAAAATCATAATTCCAGCTTGAGACAGTATCCATCCATTAATTTTGTGATGGTGGGAGGGAGCTATACAACTGCATTCAGCCAGCCTTTTGGTTTAAGGGTGGATCTATGCAATTCAGGTGCATTTCCACAGGTATTATGAACCACTATGATTTTGCCTCATTAAGTTTATGACTATTTAAATTTTCTTTGGCAATAGATCATAGTGAAATTCCTTTCCTGCCAGAAAGCAATGGTTCATTCAGGTAACATTCACTGTTATTCCTTGGTCTGGTGACCTTTCTTCCAGATTCAAGAAGCACAATTCTGAGAGAAATTTGGAGAGAGCAGCTGCTTTGCTTTTGAAAATCGTAACCTTACACTATCAGAACCACACTATCCAAGGATCTCTGCTAATGTTTAGGCATCAATAAATAGTTTAAAAAAAAAAAAAATGAAATAAATTATGACATGTCACTTTGTTTATTAGTTAAATACCTGTATTAACCCTGTGGGCCCTAGCAATGCCATTGATTTCAGTCTGTCTTGGATACTGTCCAGGTAGTTCTGATTCAAGTTCTGATGTGGCCATCTAGTTCTCTGGATCTATGGTGGAAACATTACTGATGCAGAAGTTCGCATTCAACTTCCTCCGCAATAATCCTTTTCTGTTTCAAAATGTGGGATCAGAGAACTTCTGTAAGATAAAGGATAAGAATAAAGATAAGAATGAAATGTGACATTTGTAGATGGAAATGATAAAATCTTCTGAGTCAAAAGATGTGAGAAATAATGCTCTTAAGACATTTTGGCTTTCAAACATTTCTGTAATCATGTTTTCATTGTAGGCTATGATATGAACAAAATATGGAAGTTTGTGTTCTGTGAAAACTACATTAATTCAATTTATGACTCCTTGAATAGCCCAAACTAGAAAATGTTGTAGTCCTCACTTTTTTTCTTTCAGTATTTTCCACAAAAAATTGCAAAAACATCCATACATCCTGATATCCAGACTCGCTTTGCCCAAGTTATGTACATTTCAGAATTTTCTCATTATTAGATGAGATTATGACCACTAGCACTTGAGAACGAATAAATGTTGTTTCTCTGATATACACACACATATATATGAATGCTTCATTTTCACAAATGCAGTTGTAGTAGTAAAGATGGTATTGTTTGTAATACAGTAAGCATTTGTATTTCACACAGTTCTTTTCTACAGATTTTCATCCTACCCTCGTTAATAAATCTCAAGGTACTTTCCACCCCAGCAATATATATTAGTACAACTGGTCTTAATAATACCTATCTATTTATCGATATTTATTAATATGACTAGCATTTTTATATGGGGCAGTTCTCTCATTCACTTTTCTGGGAAGGGTATGATTTTTGTAGGTATGTGCTTCCATCTGTCAATGCTAGATGATGCCGAATTGAAGGAATGTTCCTTGTGTTTGAAACAGAAGGCAGTGAGGCTTTTGGCTATAACTTAGTTTTTGTTGTGAATTTGTTTCACGATTTCTGATTGGCTTTTGAGAGATCTCTGTCTGGTGTACCAAAAAAAAAATAAATCTTGTCATAGAAAACTCTGCTTTGGTTGACAAGATGTGTGGGAGAGCAAAGGTATCATTCAGCAGCTTTAGGTTGTAGTACCTATTCCATTCAATAGAGATAAATACTGCTTTTGATTCCTGTTGAAAAAGGTGATGCTGTAGTCTGTGTTGCTGAAAAGATGCTCTGAAGCATTCGGTACTAGTTGACACTTGCAAAGAGCTAGGGGTGATTCCCAAGGGGTGGTATGACGTGGCGTGGTCCCTGTGAAAGCTCATGAGTGCTATACAACCTCATATAAGTGTTCTCACTGCAACACTAATCCCAAAGGTATGTGGGAATGAGCCAAGGTACTGCTTAAGGAGCTAACATGTGAGCTGCTGTTTCTGTATTGTGTCTTAAAAGAAGCTTTGTGCTAAACATTCTTCCATTAAGCATTTTGTCTTCTCATCTTTCTTCAGGGGAGTAGTAATATCTGTGCTGCAGTATCTTGGTGCCTCTTTTGTGTACATGTATGTCTGTACGCAAGTTATGTATGGTAGGGAGAGGAGACTCAGGTAAGTGATATGGAAAGAGATGAAACTCATTTGAAATTATTTCCTGTAGAAGCTGATTCTATAGTCTCGGAGTTGTCCAGAAGGGGAATGTAGAGGAACATTGTTGTGACTGTGGAAAGTTCCTTCATGTCCAAGGAAAAGGGTCGTAAGGAATGTTTTCATCCTGAAATTCTCAGAGTTTCTGCGACTTAGCCCATGTATATACAGGGCTGAGAAACAAGAGGCTGGGAAATTCATTGAATTATGGGAAATAAATGCAGGAAAGCCCAAGGTGATATTACTGCCTTGACAGTAGATACTAGTATTGCTAGGGAGACATTGTAGAGCATTTTTCATCACGTGTATTGTAAGCAGTGAAGCCTCTATGCCCAGGTAAAATGCCTTTTGGAAGTCCAGCTGGAATGAGTAGTGGATTGTCTGCATTCCTCAGGACAGTTTCTCTTAGCTGAGTGAAAATGGTAGGGGGAAAAAAAAAAGTGTTGTTACTGCTATCTGAATGTCTTGCAAGAGTAACATTGACGAGAGTACCCTTAAAATAGGGGTTAAAGTGACCATGCTGCTGCTGAGCATCTTTCAACATCAGCATATACATTATTTTTCTTGATTGCTGCAAAAATATTTGGATGAATTTTTCAAGTAATGCTAAAACCTAAAAATCTAAAACCATTTTGTAATATATGTTCCTTGTTTCTTTGAACCTTTAATATTTTGCTGGCTAGTCCAACAGAAGGGAAAGTTATTACATTCTTAGATAGCAAGAAAAAGATGGTTGGAGGTAGTTAAGAATGTTTCTATTGCTATGAACAATATACAGTAAGAGTTACGTAGGCAGATGCATCAGGCCCTGCATTTCAAAGACTCTCTTTAATATGTAACCTGATTTGCCATACATACTTCTAATTTACAATAAGAAATTTGTTAGAAATACACGGTGCCTCATAATAAAACAGTATATACATTAAATATAACAGTGTAAGATCTGCTGGTTTATTGCATGTTAGCCATTTGCAAAGCAAAATCTTATTCCATATTTTTAAATTACTCTGGTAGCATCAGGATCCATAACTCCTGAGTATTCTAATGTTTAGGTATTTCTTCTCCCTTACTCATGTTGCATAGTTAATATGGAAGATAACACATATTACAGCGTTCACATTCCAGTTCATGGTGAAACATGATTAAAGCAAACCTAAAACCAATAATGCATAAATTACAAACATCACAGTAATTGTAATGTACCACTCCTCCTAATTAGGTACTAGAAGTTGCATATCTGGACAGAAGGTAAAAGAACAGTTTTCAGTATCAACTAGGTAAATAAGATTAAAATCTGTAGTTAAAACCACTTTTATGAGCAGTTAACCTCAGCATATATGAGTTTGTAAAGACTTCTGTTTAATGACCAAGTTAGCAGTGAATTATTTTCTTGCTGTAGGCAGAGGGTGCATCGTGTCATTGGTTTTGTCTTTCAAACAGTGTGCCTCACCTCAGAAAGCAGATAATACTGGATAACAATGGAATCATATTTATCAGATGTTTCTTAGGCAAAATAAGATATTGGTCTGCTTAGGTGTGAAATCCTAGTAAACAGTCTGGTTAATATTAGTAGTTGGAAATACTGAAGAGCTTTACAAACAGGAGTGAATATTAGTTGTACTGTGGAGTTTGATTGAGGACACTGACCCTCCCTAGGAACTGATCTGAAAAGGGAGCTGAAATGCCAGTTAAATGTTTCCTTTAGTGCCTGAACTCACCAAACTAAGTTGTTTGGTAGTTGATGGGTTTACAAACGTAGCTTTCAGTTTTTTCTGAGAGAAATACAAGCTTGTAAACACCTTCACTGACCTGGGACCGATTCAAGGTCTTCCAGTTTGTGAAACTAAGAGAAATGGAAGAAAATTCAAACTTATGCTGTAAGTGAAAGGGTAATCCATATGAGCATTTATCTTTGATGTATTTAGCCAGTACTTTAGCCAGTATAGAGCGTGTGCTTACAGTGTCTGCATAAAACTTAATCTTCTCTTTTTTTTTTTTTTTTTTTTTTTTTTTTTTTCCTGTGCATGGAAGCTAACTTCACCTAGGGAAGGATTGTGCCTTGCTGGTGACCTCTGGCTCACTGTCATGTTTATAGAAATAATGTTAAGAAATTAAATCCTATTGTGGATTTTCTGCAGCAAATGGCTCTTACATTACAATATTAAAGTTCTAGCACCCCAATTTTCATAGTAAAGCTTGCTGCTTTGGTGTTGTGTAGAAACATTAAGTGATGGCACTGTCCCTGGGGCAGGATTGCCAGGGCATCACAGAGAGCCCTACTGCATGATGGCACGATGAAGTTACAGAGGTTTTCAGTGTGGACTTCTTGTTTGTTAAACTTTCTGTATAGCCAAGAGGAGATATTATCAGCATGAACTTTTTGGAGGAAAAAACCCTAGAGTGATGGGGGAGTGGAGGAGCGGGAGGCCGTGGGGCACAGCAGGGACTCAGCCAGTGGTGGGGGCAGCTGCAGGCCACTGCAGGCCACCACCACCACCAGTCCGCAACAGGCTGTTACCTGCTTTCCCCCAGCTCCGGGGATGTGGGAGCTCCGACACGGTTCCCTCTCTCCCGTGGCAGTCTGTGTGTTACTGACACGGCGTGTTTGAAGGATGAAACGTTCATTTCATTCCTCATTTCACAATCATTTAAATGTAGGGTTGTGGGGTTTTTGTTTGTTTTGCTTTTGGAGGGGATCTTTAGAAAGAGTTTGTCATTATTTAGTCTGGTATCCCTTTAAAGGCATAGAAAAAGGTATTAAAATTTTTAAACTGAATCTTTTTAGAAAAAGCTGATGCTTCTCTGATGCTGTTGTATACAGCCAGCAACTGTGTAGCAGTGTATTTTATTTCCCTGACAAATTTTTTCTTTTTTATAAATACCTTCTTTAAATGGAAGAAGTTTTTAAAAGGAAATTTTTGCATTTCTCATATGATCATGCGATCTGTTTACAAAGTGAGCTATTTATTAAAGTGATTTTTATTAAATATTGATTATAAAATTGTTAGACAAATGTAAAGCACTATTATCAATACATTCCTGTAGCAAAAAGTAAAGATGTTTAAACAAATTCTCACACATTTAAACAAATTATTTGTATACGTATGTGGGATTTGTTGCAAACAAAGGAAAATGGATGCAATTTTGACTGAGTTGTTTGGGGGTTTATTATTTACTGAGCATTAATTTCAATTGAAACATTGCTGTTTTAAAGATGCTGCTTTTCCTGGAGTAATGCAACTGGCTTTATTATTATCAGGATGTTTTACTTCTGATAACAGGGGATGTGTTCACATATATAAATACATATATTTTTCTCAAGTCTGATTTGATAATCCAATTCCCATTGTTAGGTGCGGATTAAAAAGAATATTGCACTGGTAGGGGGTTCTAAAGCCTTGACATTGTTTTAATCTGATAACGAATGGCTTTAAGTTCATGTTCTTTCAGTTGTTGGCAACAAATCTAAACCTGTGTTTTTTGGATTTATGAGGATAAGTCCTGCTTTGGCAATCTTGTAGATCCTCAAGAGAATAGTTAAACAGTGATTAATCATTGTTTCTTCACTGAGTGTGCAGAAAAGAATGGAAAAGCTGCATTTCACACTTCTGAAGCAATTAATCCCCATGATCTTAGCCAGGTTTGTCTTGTAGATAAGTCAGGATACAAAACTGTACCTAATTTATCAATGTATGCATGCCATAAAGTATAAAACACACAATTTATTTCATATCATTTATAGTCAAATGTAAAAAAAGAGTGACTTTGCCATATCCAAGAGTGTTTCTTACATTACCTTCATATAAACTAAGTACCAGAGATTACAATGGGATTCCTGTTTATTGTGCACATCTGGTGCAGTCACTATGCATTTTCTCATTCACTTGCTGGCATTTTTAGTGATTGTGGCATAAATCACCTTGCTAATCAGAAACATAAGTGACGGGAAGTCATCTCCTTTTTTTGAACAATGGGAAAAAACATATGGCTTCTTAGACAGGACTTGGCTGTTATACTATTTATGTGGCATTATATTCTGTATTTAGAATTTCATATTAATTGCTGTGGTTTGATTGAAAGCATAGAATGCCCTGTGGTTTTGGTCAAAGTATTTGTTTTATGATCTACTCGTCATGTCTTCCACGCTTAATATCTGTTGTATTTGTGAATATTAAAAATTGAGCTAAACATGCAGGCTGTATTATAAAATGTGATAAAATGTTTTCAAGCACTTTTTAATCAATATGAAACGGGTACTGTATGTTGTGAGTGACACTATATAATAGAAAGTTGTTATAAATTTTGTAGCATGTTAAACAAGAGAAAGGAAATGTTTGTCCATATAGGGAACATGTATGCTCTAAATGTCTGTTCCTGCACAGTATCTGTCAGTGGATTTACCACAGGATATATAAAACCAGTTGCTGTTTGCAGGATTGTATGAAATCAAACTAGGAGGTGAGACTGGTAGTTTTTGTGAAGAAAGTTTATTGATAATTGTGGTTCTGAATTAAAATTCCCTGTGGGGTAAAAATGCCAAAATAATATTAACATAATTGCACCAGAAAGGAATCTGTGTACAGTATCAGTTTTGTGTATCTAGTTCCTGTTCTTACATGAATATTTTGCACTTCATTTTGTGTCACTTATTTTGTGATCCATGACAGTGATTACTCCTTTAGTCAAGTAGTTTATTATTGATAATAATTACTGTGAGGAATTTTTAGTAGCCTTTTGAAAGAACGTATTTATTCATAGTCAATGGCTCACAGTTTTATTTACTATTATGTTATTTCTGTTAAATAATTAATTAAACATGTAACCTAATTCAGTAGTGTTATTGACCAAATTTCCCTAACCAGTGTGGAAGTCAAGATTATTGCATAGTATTGGAATATACTAATTTCTGAATTGCATGGACTCTGTATATGTAAAAGAAGATCTTTATTCTATCTCAGGAAACTCCTAAATAATTACAAAATTATGCTGAATGAGGTCTTATTCATAAGACTTATTCATAAGACTTGCATATAAGGCTCTTGAAGGGGAGGTAAAAAGGATGTAAAAGAGACCATCCCAAGTGAGCAGTTATTACTGATAACACCTCTCTATCAATGCAAACTGTGCTTCAGTGGTACTAAACAACTAATGGGAGAATGCAGAGGAATGCTAAGAAGCACTTGTTAAGCCTCATAATGGACGTGTCCATCTTCACTCAGGTACACGTCTAAATGCACACTGTAAAGATGCTGCTTTTGAAAGCCCATCAGAAAATAGTTTTTGCCCAAGTATTTGGCCCATAATGGGAATTTGGCAAAATCCTGAGGAAGTAACCTGAAACTAACTGATGTGATGTCCTTAAGATGACTTGTACAAAAACAGAAGAACTTAAAAAATAACAGGACAGCACAACACCTTAATTTTTTTTTTTTTTTTTTAATAGTTCCTCACTGTAAGTTTTCTGCTGTTTCTTTTGTCATCTTATGTAAAGAAACTGTTGTTTCACTACAAAATTTCAGATTTGGTGTATTAGCTTGACAGGACAGATTCTTCAGAATTACTCTAAAATTTGTCATTGCCCCTATAGATATGCCTTAAGTGCCAAAGAAAAAAGGTCTCATTTCTATCAAGTGTCTCACTGAATCTGATTTCCTAAATCCAATTTATTATTTTTTTAGTTTTCACTCACTAAAAACACTAACCTAAAACACAAGCACATAAACTTCCTGACTCGCTTAGTGTTACTCCAACATTTTCACAACCATTGCTAAGTCTGGAGTTGCGGATTAATAAATGGCACTAGCTAGCCTTAAAATTACATTCATATCTTCTGTGGTCTGACATCTCACTGCATGGTCATTAACCTGTCCTTGTGGACCTGACACATGACCTCACCCTGCTGCCTGCTGAAAGTAAAGATGAAGAGAGACCACTGGCATTTTAAGCAAGATGTTGATTTTTGCCGAGAAGCATTATAGCATGAGAAACTCTTGATCTAACTTAGTGAGTGTTGATCCTTTTTTCTACTTGCAGGCTCCCCAAAAATGTTTTTGTAGACCCTTATGTGCACCCTTAAGTAACAAGTTTAATTGAAGGCGGGTTTGATTTTTGTCATGTGGTCCTAGGTTAGCATTTTAGTTTGGATCAGGAATGTATTTGTGAAGCAGATTGTCCCCACTGTGTTCATACTGCAGAGTGGTGCCAGCGTTGGGAAAATTGATTTCTTTTGCATTAAGCTAAATCTGAAGGTGCACACCAGCAGTGTATAAATGAAATTCTTTTGCAACAGCTGCTAGTGGGCTTTTGATTCTGAACATGACCAGTCCAAATTAAAACCTCTTAAAAGATGTATTGCGTGAATGTTGGTCCTCAGCATTAACTGTTTCATTCTACCTGTCTGCCCATATTGAGCAGTTACCACTTGCTGGTATAGATCCACCTTTTGTTAATCTCTTAGAAGTGCCCAATAGAACTCTCGCTGATTTGTGCAGGGCTCAGACTGATCATCAGGCTTGGATGTGCAACATATTTATTAATGCATATTTTTAAAATTATCCCAATGAAGTTAACGTCATGAGGTTTAGATATCATATTTAAATACCGAGTGACTTGCAAAAATGATCTGTTCTCCTTTGACATTGTCCAGTACTGAAACTCAGAAGTCAGCATAAGGTGTAATGATGGAGGGCTAAGGGGGAGAGGACAAAAGAGATACTTAGAAATTGGGAGATGGAAAGGCACAAAGCTCTTGTAGGATAAATATGAGAGGCTGAACTCTTGTAGAGCTGTGGTCTTTAAGGGAAAACTGTTTCATTCACTTGCATGAGTTAGGGACAGATTTTTTAATTTATGCTTTTGTGCCTGGCAATTTAAGAAATTTTCTCTTGAAAAAAATTAGATGCAATATAAACTGTAGACTTATTGTTTAAGACTCTTTTCAAAATGGATGATTGTAGAATTCCCTTTTTTGCCCTAAAACCAAGATTACTTTTGCCTGACACAATGTAAAAAAAATTACGCATATCAGACACATTTTAATGAGACACATTTTAAAATTCCAGTCAATGAGTTGTGAATTCATCAGTAGAAACAATTCAGGAAGTTCACTTTCTTTGGTAGTCACAAACAACTCAGGAGAGGGTTAAAGACTGTGTTTAGATAAATTCATTCTCCTTCTAATGAGGAGGGTGGATAAAATCATTTACTTCATTTTAATACAGTTATTTAAAACTTAAATTTTGAGTTTACAACCATCTGTCTCAAGGGCTAAGCTCACTATAAACTATTATAATCATTTAAATAAATAGAGGAAAAAACAATCCGTTCAATATGTTGAATCAATATGTCATGCTTTGAATATCTATATAATTTTCCTCACATTAGGATCCATGGCACATGTACAGTACAATATGGTCTATAAATAGGCCTGGAAAGAATATGGCTATATCTTGGACTGCAGAGGGAACGGTAGCACTCCCCAGAACTTGGTACTTGGTTTTGCCTAGCAGCCGTCATTCCCTGTAATCAGAGTGTGATTCAAAACCTAACCAACTGTAATTAAAAGAAGATAGATTTTAATGGCTGCGAAGGTAGCGGAGCGTATCTTTGACATGTCTTGTGTCCACCACAAGAAGAATCTTTATTTGATGTCTGCATTTCATTCCCTTCATGGTCTTAGGAGTAAAACTGTTTTTTCTGCTCTCACCAGTATTGCTTGGTGTTTCCACTTTGAAATAACAAAATTATGCAGTGTTCCTATCCAGTTAGTTTAGCCAAATGAATTAAGCATACATGGCCAGAGGAGTCTGTACTTATTTTCAGCACCTAACACAAGAGCTCATGTGTTATACAGAGTACCTGCTCTAATCACTTGCAAAATATGAATTGGAACATAAGCTATGAGCCTGCTCAAAGCTAAGTGGCTCAGGAGCACTGATGAAAGAAACAAAGAGAAGATGATAGATGGATGGACATGGGTGAAATTCATAAAGTACATCTCTGAAAGATATTTATAGTACCTAAATTCCAAGTCAGCTTTGTGCAGGAGGGACGATTTTCATTCTTTTAACTGCTAAGGAATTATTTCATCATTTTTAAGTAGCTTCACAGGCTAAATTATGAAAGTATGGCAAAGACATGGCTATAGTTAAAATAAGTGGCTGATGATATTTTAGAGGTTCAATAAATTTAAAATGTAAATTTTGCTTACATAGTACAAGTACAGTATAAAAACAGTATCAGAGTCTGTGTAACTGAAAATACCAGCTTGGTTATTGTAAACTGCTCTTGTACTTTTATCACGTAGAAAGAGTAAAATTATGACTGTATTGTAGGAATGGGACAAAGGATAGCTGTGAGGGAGCAGTAGAAGCAGAGTAGGTCCTAAAGCATATTCTGGAACTCCAGTCCATTAACTACATAAATTGAGAAGCTGCTGTGCTCTTCAGAGTTATGGAATGAGAAATCCCTTGAGGGTTTGTTGTGACATCACAAACTATTAGAGGTTTGGTTCTGATGTCACTAGAATCCCTTGATGAAGTCATGGCCCGGTAATTTATCTGTCATCTGTATTTATGCTTCAAGTAAAAAATTTAAGGTTAGATGGATGGATGAAATATCCTTATGTTCTGTTTCCTCACTGTATAAGTAACATACTATCTCAAGGATACTTAAAAAGAAAAACACACTACTTCTTTTAACATTGTGTCCTGCTCTTTTGTCGTTGAATCTAAATTAAAGCAAGCCAAATATACTACTGTTGTGTGGAAGGAGAATATTAGGAGTAGAAGAGAATATTGAAGATCAAGAAATCTGGATTCTTGTTTCATGTATATCACTGACTCAGGCCATGTGAGCCTGTAAGAGCCAACTGTTGACACAAACCATACTGAAATCTCTGTGTGCCCTCCATTAAAGTTCCATGTGAACACAGAAAACCATAATGTTCCATATATGTGGAGTATTTTACACCATTGAAGCCTTGACATATGGTTGTGGGTGTCACCTAGCATCCTTGAGCCTCGCTTTCTGTATTCATAAGATGAGGGAAACACTTTGCAAGGTGGTTCGACTCAGCAATATTTGGAAAGCATTGTGCTTTGCATAAAGAGCAGAGGTTTGATTTTTTTTCTGAAATAGTGAAGTTCTTGAGTGGTGGCCACTGGTAAACACCTAACATCCAAATACTGGTCAGAATGCAAATATTCTAAATTCCTATGTTAGTGTACTTTTCAGATTCCTAATACTATAATATGTACTCTGCTGCATTAATTTTAGATTAATTTTAGCTGATTACATGCGGGAGAGCTGAGCACGCACACGACCAATGTGATCAAGCAATGCCCGTTTATTACAACTAAGAAAGCCCTTTTATAATGTTCTCCCACACACGTGAGTAACATGCAGTACAAGTCCTCAAGACTGGACAGTTAACTTAGGCCGCGCTTTAAACCTTCTTATGATTGGATAAAAAGTGCCCCATCAGCCTTGCCAGGCGTCCTGCCTTGTGTAACTTCCTCTTCCGTCGCAACCCCTTCCGGGGGTTGTTTGTCTCATTGAGTTTCTCCCCCCTCATTCAGGGTCACGTCCTTATCGCATTCTTGCTTGGCTGAGGCTCTTATCAGTCTTGTTCTCATGCAGGTTTGCTCACTTGTCCATTCTCTCACAGAAAGTCCTCTTGAATCGCAACAATTACATACTTAGAACCTTTATAACATGTCTTGTATACTGCTGTTCTCCATTTTATTCATATTTCTCTCCTTTTGTCATTAGTATTTAAGAAAATCTGAATAAACTTATTAAGTTAGATGAAATACCTGTTTTTTTCACCATTTTGTTCTGCTAGATGGCTTTGGGAAAATTGCATGGTTTTACTCTTAAGTTCAAAATTCTACAAGTAAGTAGAATGTAAAAATAGTTTAACTTTTCTAGACATTCTTTAGCTTCTTCAGCAGCAAAAATATGCATTTGTTTATCTAGATCCATTCAGACTTAAGCATGCTAAGACCCATTGAAAGCTGAAGTCTCTATGTAATTTATTTTCAGTGTGTAGTGTAAACTGCTGTTCTGTATATACATTTTATATTTATGTCAGAAAAGGGTTGCAGAGGGGTACTTTAAAACCACCTTTTTGGCTCTAAATAGCTATTGTGTACATATGGTAAGGTACTGCTGCTTAACAATTAGTAACTGCTTTGATGAAACTAAATTACATGTTTAAGTTCCCATCAGGAAGTCGCTTCACATATCTGTATTAATGTATTCAAGGCTCGAGAAGGAAAGTTAATTTTCCAGCTTAAATATTTAATTCAAGCTTAAAATTTAGTCTGTAATTAGAGCTCCCAAATGGCAGGAACATGGAGTATTTGTCCATTTTAATTAGATTGTTGTTTACCTATTAATTATATATCATATCTTGTCATATAGTTTTGATGGTAACAGATGGTGCTAGGAGTTAGTAAGGGTTTGAACAAAATAAGATTTCACATGATTTATTAAGTTGCACTTTATTAGTGAGTGGTCTGCTTTCGTCAGGTTATTCTGTGGAATAAGAAGTTTGAAGCATTTCACTAATTTTGGTGATTATTCTTTATGTGCTCCATGGAAATACTGAACTTAAACAACTAAAAGGTGCATTCTTTTTGTTTAGAGGAAGATGTAATACTTCTTGTATTTCTCCAAAGTTATAGCCCTTTAGACTACCCACAGGACAGATTCTTACATCTTTTTTCTTTTTTTTTTTCTAAATGTTGTACGTAAGACTTTTTAGAAGCAGCATCTTTTATCTGCAAAGAGTACTGTCTGGAGCAGTTGTTTCAGAAGTGAAAGACCTGATCGAATTGTGAAAACATTAGCTTCCGCACAAAATCTGCAGTTCATTTTTAAGTAAGTTTCAAAGGGTTGAAAAAAACTAGCATATCCATTTGTTGACCAGTGCTTTCAAAATACACAACCGTGTGTATACACACACATGCCTCTACCACACCCAGCAAGCATTTAAATATAAAGACTAATGGAGATTTTTCAGAGTTCTGTAGTTCGGGAGAAATCAGACCATATACCTTCACCTGGTATGTGAACAGTTTTCCAGTTCTTTGCTCATGTCTGCTGCTGATGCAGCATGACCTTTGTCACACAACCATATCTTAACTAGATTCATTAGTCCTGTATGCAATATGTCTGTCTAAGGATGTTTTAATGGAATTAGTGCAGCGCAGCCCACATTGTAAGCCATGCACACACATACATAAATCATACAGTATCTAACCTGTGCTATTTTGGGGTTCTAATTTAAATATTCCTTTTTAAGACCCGGAACAGAGGAAAAGAAAAAGTGAAAATAAGGGACATCTCTTCTGAGCTTTGAAAGATTAAAAGAGAGAAAGAGAAAGCCTGCAGGTTTTTCAAAGAAAAGTCTCTATCAGAAATGATGGGGGCTCCTGAAAAAGGACAGGAAATTGAAGTAGATACATAACACAAGTGAAACAGGGAAAAAGTTAAGAAGGTACGTATGTAAATAATATTGTGTAGTACAGGTTGAAGCAAGTTTATGTAGGTTCTAAAAAAAAAAAGCCTTAAAATCTCTACACATTCAGTAGATGTGTGCATGAGATGTTGCATGAACAGTGTTGGTAAATATACTGTGGCTTCCTCTGGGTAGGTTTCTGCACAGTGAAACTGATCAGTCGTGGAATTTAGCAGTGTGGTGTTTGTTGGTGATTTTAGAGTATTTGAGCTTTTAAATCCACTTTATCATAGATCATTTGAAGTATTCTCTTTGGTCACTGGAGGGAAGACAGAGACAAGTTTCTCAAGTTCAGGTCAATTCAGAAGCTCTCCGTTCCAAAGTAAAGTAACTACATAATTTTTAATATTTTTTTTTGTGGCAGGCCAGTCTTTCTGTTTTCACTGGTTGCTTTCATGGGACCTTGATAACTTAATCCCCTTGGGGTATAATATACCTGAATAAATTAAGATCCTTTTCCTGTAATCCCTTTTTTTTTACAGCTAATTATATACTTCTGTCTTCCTTCTTCCTTCCTTTTGTCCCCCTGCCAAGTTAAAAAAACATGCACGATCATCAGAACTGTACCTGTTTCTTGACATTGACCATGGCTTCAAAGAAATGGTAAGAGTCAGAGTTTTGCAAGTGAAAAATAAACAGATGGCCGCAGTACACACACTGATTTCAAGGCTTGCTTCAGTGGGCGACTTGACAAACAGTAGATCTACAAAACTGCCTCCTTGTTCTGGCACTCGCTTTGTCCGCGCACCAGCAGCAACAGATGCTTGATGCTGACACTAGTTTGTTTTTTCCCCACATAACTTTGGTCATATACTCCTAGTTGGATTTACTGTGACCTCTCTCTTGTTTCATAATTGTCCCCATCAGCATGGTTGCTACCTTAAAAAGTATTGATAAATATGTCTGTGTTCAAATCAACTGGAGGTGGGGTGAGTAGGGGGAGGTGTTTGGGAGTGTGTATGTATCTTGGACGTGTTCCCAAGCCGAGGATCGTTTTATCACCACCTACATCTAAAAAGAACCACTATGCTGAAATTGTGCAGTTTGATTAGCTAGGAAAAGCTAAGTGACTTGGCCTATTGCCTGTTGTATGTGTGAAAAGATTACCTTCTGAAAATGTGACCTTTTATCCTCTTTTGCTCAGATACTGGATTTTTCCCTGTGATTTGTAGAACTGTGTTAATAACATAGAAAACTGCATTCAATTGTTAGTGGCTGAAATATAAGTGATTACAAAAACATTATCACAAGATAGAACTAGTAAAAATATTCTACTTGCTGAGCTTGCACCATCAGAATTTATTTATACTTTTTATGCAAAAATACAGGGTTAATTTTTTTATTCCTTTGACCCTGTATATCAAATGTGATAAAATATGCTATCCTGCAGCTAAAAGCAGATGGAAAAATAAATTGAAGAACAGCGTTTAACTGCAGTCTTATCCTAGTTCATATAAAAATATTACAAAAATAAAACAGAGACATAACTGGGTCATTGAAATGTTCTTTAAGAAAGGCTGCTTACGCAACAAAATTACCCCGTTTTCAAATACTGTGGTTCATAACATTCCTAAAAAAAAAAAAAAAAAAAAAGAAGAAGGATTTTGAAATATAGTAGCATGAAATTTGCTTTTAAAATAGTTTATAGTCTTTGGAGTCGATCTTTCATTGAGAATTTTTGTGTGTTTCTTTTGGAACATAATAAAAGTATGTGTTTGCATTAAAGCTTTCTTATGGCCATTAGAGAGTTTTGAATCATCTCTTAAAATTTATTGCAGTGCCTAGCAGGGCTTCAGCTTTACTTGCTACCTTTGGAATATCAGTGCCATTTATAGTGCCACAAGAATTCTGTTTTCATGTTTGACTTTACAAATAGATTTTGAAGAATAAGGTGCAAAATCCACAGTCCCAGTAAAATATATTGGGATGGATGCTTTGATAGTGAATGCACTCGACAGTGGCATACTGTCATTTCTCAGTTTTTGACCGTTTCATCAGATCTGCCTCAGATATCAGACTGAAGAGTCCTGAATTCCTGAATTCTTCCATGAAGGCACCTGCTTCTCTCCTTGATTGTATAAGCAACTTCAATCTCTAATTTTAGTCTGTAAAGTCTCATTTGACTTAGAAGTCTTAAGAAGTCTTAAAGCAGCCTAAATTAGGCAGTGTGAATAACCCCGGGAGTGGAAATGTGAACACCAGATAATCATGTAGTAGCATCAGAGTGAAGCTTATTGTTTATGCAAATGGCAGTTTCAAAAAAGAGAAGTGGGATTCTTACAAAAAGGACTGCAAGAAGGAAAGCAAGATTCGTAGAGAATGAGTAATAAAATGACATTCATCAAATAAGCAGCCTCTATCAATGCATGTATTACAACAGACCTAGTTGGTTTATAGCACTGTGTGGGAGAAATGGCTCAACCTAAACTAATCGTGTTGGAGATGTTAATGCTATTACATTTGATTTCCTAAAAGGCACTGCTTTCTTGTTCATCAGTAAAGGTGTTATCCACACCATCCTGTGATAATCATTGGGCAAACTGTACAGGGTAGGCATTAAAATACCAAGATGAAGAAATAATCTTCTGCCAAAGGATAGTTGTTCTGGTACAGAACAGTCAGGTTGCAGTGCTTCTGGAAGGAAAACTTGTCTTCACTGAATATAAGTGTACTTTATCATAATTCTCTAAAGGAATATGAAAAGCATATGATAAACCTTTAATACATGCTGTCAAATTGTCTACAAAAATGGCCCATGTGTTGAAAGAATAAGTATCATATAAGGAGACAAGTACATAAGAAAAAGACTTCTTTTCATCTCTAGTCCCCTTTTTCAGATTTAGCTGTTGCTGCTACAGCTAAGGTCAGCATCTATATAAATGATTAGTAAGATTAGTCAAGAGCTGTTCTGAAACTGCCTACACGATTCTTGCATCCATGAAAGTTTTTTCTTGTGATTTTTTTTCTCATTGAGTTTACTTCTGAGTTGGATTTACAGTGATCCTTTGCTCAGAAAGTAATGAGCATAATTTAATTTTGAATTCATCAGAGATGCACAGAAAGATGGGGTAAGTTACAAGGCATGAGTGTGTGTCAGTGATTAACAATCATTTACAAATAGGGCTTCAGTTCAAAAAGGTGTAATAAATAAGAGATGATTAGCACAAAATGTCTTCCTCATGAATGTGTGATAAGAGCTTTTTTCTCCCCATGTTTTCTTTATAATTTTTCATATCATATTAATATTGAACTGTAGTAGAGGATGTACTTTATTTCAGCATAAAAGACAGGTCACACAATGGCTAGCTATCAAGTGAAAGAACCTACTGTTCCCACTATGGCTCCACTTGCAGGGTCTGTTTATGAGAACAGAAACTTTGAAAAGTTACCATTTTACACTGTCAATAGTAGGATAAAAAAAACCACTGAGTTAATTTTAACTCTGAAGAACCATGATGATAAGAGGGGAGAAGGAGGGTATTTCTTTCTGACAGTAGTGGTGGCTTATGTCAGCTTAGTCTGTGTGAAACTGCAGCATGAAGAACTGTCATAGATGGTGGTCCTCCCTAAAAAAGAAACAGTATTGTTTTAATTCAGTAATGTTTGTTTTGATGGCTACACACTTTATTTTAAAACACTTGGCACATGTTTTTCTTTATTCAGATTTGAGGTCCATCTTTAACAGGATTGAATTCTTTAGGTTCTTTCAAGGATACATACAAATCATTATGATAAAGTTATAGGCTGGATACAAGTTGGAGTCAGCAGTCATCTAAATTTACCAACACGTAATACTTGTTTGGTATCCTGGTTTCTCTGAATAACATACATCCTTATAACAGAGCTCATTTGGACTAGCATTTTCATGGGTCTATTTTGCAGAGAAGGTAAGCTCTTAAGGGAACACTGCTTCTTCATCCTTGCTGTATTATTCCATGTCAAATCAAGGCATGTTGACAGGTCAGCAAAGGAAGGTTATGCCGCATGCTGTTTAGTCTGTCCTTCCTGGCGGGAAGGGGATTTTAAGATTATTGTTGTCCTGATACTCTTTGGAAAAGCTAAAAGGGCACAAAAGTATGGGGTAACAATTTACCCACTCCCTCCTTCCCCTATATATCCAGCAAATTTGAAGCTAAACCATCTTACACGACTGTACTCTGATATTGCAAGTGTATAAAATTATTGTGTGATCTTACAGACCATATGTGCTGCAAAAGATAGCCATACTGGCATGAGTTAAGGCTATAAAAAGAACCTTTCCTCTGAATTTACTGATTTAGGTTAGACCCTTTGCATTGTTTTAATTGTACAGTTATTTTTTGGTTTTATGCCCTTTTTTGATCACTGTTCAGTATTTAAACTCCTTCAAATGTGCAAAGATTAAATGTTTAATAAAAATTGCTTGTTGTTTTCAACATCTGTGTTCAGAGAACAATGGCCCACTGGAGTGCAGAAAGCTTGTAAAGTTTTCAAATGTATTGAGAATGACAGAAAGTTCAGTGAAGAGTTTGCTTTCCTCATTACAGAACTACTTCTGTGGCTGCGATTACACTAAGAGCATCTTTAATTGCTTTAAAATCTGAATGCATGATAAGAATGGATTAATTTGATTTTTCTGTTACTACAAGTAGCAGATGGTTTATGTCTTAGGAATGCTCATGTTGTAAAATGAGATCCCCAGCTCATTCGTGATTGGTCACTGTTAATGAAGCATGCTGTGCTGATTATTGATTTAGAAAATGAGGATGACATGAGTATTGTGTGTGTTGCTGTAATAAATTAAAGAGGAGTATTTTAATAGCCAGCAGACATACACCTTAAATAACATGAAATATTTGATTTTCTATTCAGGTGGTCTCTGCCCTGTCAAACTAATTTTATTGTTTATTAAAAAGATGTACTTTTATAGTTTCAGCTAACAAGCAGATGGTCGTCTTTACTTATTTCTGTTTTGTATTGCTGTATGACCGATCAGATGCATGATAGGAACCCAAATTAGCTTGTTGTTTGCAAAGCAATGGTGTAGCCATGGGAGGAAGTCTTTTGTAGGTATTGCTCGTGTGTGTGCATGTGTGTAAGTGTGCATACATGTGTGTGTGTAGGCATGTCTCTTCCTGTATATTCTATAGGTTCTAATCCTTATTTGTTAGTGCAGGAAATTTAGTTAAATGTGCTGAAGTACATTCAAGTTATTTCAGTTTCATTTTTCTGTTTCATCTTCAAAACTTTTGAAAGAGAGAAAGGGGGAAAGTATTTTAAAACCTCTCATCTACCTAGAATCACATAAACTAAATCATAATTTATTTAATCTTGTTACAGACATCATAAAAAAAGAATTTGTGTGGTAAAAATCAGAGTAGTATTTTGTATTCACTTGTTTCTATGATTTGTAAACTGAATGTGTTATAAACAACTGTGGAGTGTGGTATTAATCAAGATTCAGTGCTGTGTATGTGACCCCTATAGCAAATCGTGGTGTTTTACTGTACTTTGTATGGATTGATTTCTATTCCTTATTGCACAGCTACAGTAGCACTGTAGTCTGCTAGTAGACGGATGCAGAGAGTAATTTTGATGTGGTGCACTGTGTGCTGCATACGTGTGTATATATCTTTGTTCAGAAGATCACACTCATATAATTTCCTCTTCCTTAAACTCCTAGAATTACCGATACAGAGTGTACTTATAGCTGATGAAAAACATCTCCCAGATTCCCTTCGTGAACCCCAGCTCCTGCTCCACTGCACCACAGAAATTTCCCAGAGAGAGAAACTAGTTGATCCCTTCCCAGAGGGAGATCTGGTAGTTGATGCCACCAAGAAACTCACCCTCTAGTGCCAAGACCGTGAACGTGTGTATTAGTCAACTATTTGCTTTTCCACAGGTGATACTGACTGAAGACTTAGTGGTGAATAGCAACTGTTGCTTTCAGCTGTTTTTGGACTGAAAGTACAACACAGGAAACCATCATCCTAAACTCATTCATGGGATTGAACTTTGACTTGGAGATCTGGAGAAGGTGAAAGATGTTATTCGTTCAGAACTGATATACACCTAACTATTCCAATAGTATTTAGAAGTGGCCAGAGCCCTCTGTACACTGTGAAAGCTAGCACGTAATGTGAAAACCCAATAAACATAAGGTTACAGAGATGGTGAAAAGTCCTTGTTATTAGTGCTTTTGGTTTCAAGAGTCTTTTAAAGATCTTCGTTCTGGCACAGTGTAGCTATGTCCGTGTTATAGCAGAAAATGTTCAGGAATGGAAGTTCAGAGTGTTCAGGTGAGCTAGTGGAGCAGAGACTGTGAATATGATGGTGCTTTTTGACAGCAAAGTTCTATCATTTGATTATTTTACAATGACTGGCTGAGCTGTAGGATTTGTGGAGAGGTAGTTACTTTTGGTCTTGGAAAGCAATTAATTAAAAAGAAAACCAATGCTTTTTTTTTTTTTTTTTTTTTTTTTACGTGTTTGGCAGATTATTCATTTTGGAAATGGTTAGTCAGTTACAATGGAGCATCTATGTCCTGACTTTGAATCTTTTATCTAACTTTAAACATATCTTAATGGAAATTAATTTAGTGGTTATAGTCAAGCTCACTATACTTAATGTGGGTGTCTGAAATTCATCCTTCAAAAAACTTCTCTGAGGAGCTCCCAACCAGATAGCCTGGGAGATAGCAAGATGAATAATTGAGTTAATGAGAGCATTTATCTCAAACATGCTCTGACTCAGCTGAACTCATCACCCATGAGCTGCAAAGGTAACATGTTATGCGGTGCCAACAGTCTCTGACAGTTCCATGTTTGTCTCTATCATTTAGTGAAATGTCCCCCTCTTTACCTCTACAACTGCTTCTCCTTTCACCTGTAGGCATTAGAAGTTTGTGTTTTGATCCTGGAACTTATTCCACTTGTGTAACAGCATCTTAGCTGGCTTAACAGGTGCCTTTTCACTAAATGATCCATGGTTTATTTGGAAAATCACCCTTTTGAGGAGGGTTGTGAGAGAGGTAATAGTTTATTCACTGTTGGCAGCTTCTGGGAGTGAATTGCTGTACTCCTGCAGAAGTATGGTGGTGATTGTACTTGATGATTTTTTCCATCGTGGCTTGCCCCCAGCATGTTCCGCTCTTGTATTTCTGGTTAAGCTGTGTGCAGTAGGCTTTGCTGCAAGGCTTATTACAGTGTGAAAAACAATAAAGTTATCCATATGCTGAGTAGCTAATTAGATGTATTTATGTAATTTCAAACTATTCTTTAAGAGGCTACAATGACTTAAGCAAGTGTAAAACTTCCTGATACTCATTAAGTGGTCAATGAGTGAGTCATTTGTAGCAGATTTTGAATTTCATTTGTCTTCACCTGGCCACCAAGAAACGAACCCATAGACTGCTTGCTGATTTCTCTGGTTCTGCAGAGGATATGGGGTGGTGAGAGTGTGTCATCTCTGTGGCTCTGCCTGTGCCTCAGTCCAAAAGTGTGATTGCTCTTTTTATGGAAACTTGTTTTAAATTAGCAAGGTCAGGAATGTTACAGATGTGACAACATGGGCTTTCACATGGAAGATTCTCACTGGTTGTCCTTTATGAGTGCTGCGTGGCTGTGGCTAGATACAATCTTTTTCGGAGTTGGTAGCAAGGGCATATCCAAAAAGATACTTGGATGCTTATCTCTTTGCACTTGTGTTAAAAGCATTGGGAATTTAAAAGCTTAGGATTTAAATACTTACAATTTGGAACTATCCCAAGATCCTTGACATCAAAAAGGCGATGGCCTCGTTTTATGCAGATGTCCTAGCACTCAAAGGGTGCATAAATTATTGCACCACTTATCAATTTCTCTTTAATGTATTCCTTTCTTATATCTGGGACACTGTTAATAGAGGAAAAAAAGATTAAAAAGCGTAAAAATAACTTGTATGTAAGTTTCTTTGAGTTGAATTTATATCAGTCAGCCTGTCAGCACTAACATATGGGAAACATAGTTTCGCTACCATGCATAGCAGGGGCTAAAAGTGCTGTTCAGACCATGTGCTCAACTCCTACAGAAGAGGGACTTTATATCACTCGTGCAGCCCACTCACAAATTTAAGGGGTGACATCCATGGATTCTGAATATTCGGTAACCCAAATATTGATCTCGTTACAGAAAATGTAAAATGGAGGGTGCAAAAAGAGATAAGATCTTCTAGATCAGCAAGGAATTCAGTAAACTTTAAATACTCAATTTCTTAAAAGCTTATTGTATTGCCGTTGCTGTATTGGAATGGCAGTTGTAAATAATAAGGAATTTTCATGTAGCTTTTCCATGTATTGGGCTAAGTTACCGTAACATATAACATCTCCTTCTATCAATTACTGTAAACTAGTAAAGATCCCTACTGTTTTTGTTTTGTTTTGCTTCCTAAAGCCCCCTGCTGCTGTTGATTACACCTAGATCTGCTACTGATTGGAACTGTTAAAAGGCAACGATAGTGTGGATGGTTTCTGAATCATTTAATTGTAGAACTAATAAGATGTTTTCGCTGGGACCTAATAAAACAGATCATATTAATAAGTGTGTATACTGTCCATTAAATTTCTGATTGCTTTTTCATAATTTTTGTAGATATGAATGTAAGACTCCTAAGCCTGGTGGGCATGTGACATGCAAGTTTCTGTTTTGAAGAATATTGCTGGATGTGGTTTTAAGAAAGAAATAGGAGCATAAGCAATCCAAGAGCGTCATACAGTAGAGATTTTGCTTTCTGTGAGTTTTTACATTTTTAGTTGTATGTAAATGTTCTGTGGGCATGTTGAATTGAGTAGTTAATTACATGAACAAGATATATTCAGTCTTATGTTAATGCTGCTTTTTTAATAGCTGTATAATACACACTGCACTTGGTGCATGTGAACCTTGAAAAATTGCTTCCTTAATACAGTAACGCTTGCCAAATAATGTCCAAAATTGGCCTAGAGCTTTGTTGGCTTATCATGAAAGAACCTATTCTCCTTCAACGATCTGTCAGTGTCCATTCAACCTCTCAGCTCCGGCAAGGTTGAATTATAATATATGAATACATACAAGGAAGTCCTAAAATGAAGAATTAAAAAAATAGATCATTATTTATGAAAGTTAAAATTTGATTTGGTGGCTTTCCTGTAATCTCTGTTACATGATTTTTAATTTTTAATGTAAAAAATTTTCAAGAATAAAGGTGAGATTAATATTCAGGGAGGACACTGAAAGGAAGGAGAGAGGGAGGGATGTAAAGCTACCTTTGTAAAGCCTTGTAAATCTGCAGCAAAACTGATAATCCAATTCCAAGCATCCAGGAAATGATGCTGCAGAGCAACTCTTGTATATCTAGCAAGTCATTACACATAGTGGAGAAGTCCACCTGTTATGACTTGAGGTTAATTCACTATTTCTTTTCCACAGCTTCGGCAAACTTGTTTCCCTTCTTACAAAGACATAATCAACTTGTGTTTTCTGTAAAGTAGCGGTAGGAACCAGCTGAATCTGTGGTTTCCAAATTGTTCTGCTCTTGTCAGTCTGATCAGCTAGCCTTTTCTTTGCCCAGTCATACATATCTTCTCAATCAGATCTCTGTCAATGTTACCTACATTTTAAAATGGAGTTCTCATTTTACTGTTTTGCCTCTGACAGTGAGAACAAATTCTGTTTTCACCCATATTGCTTTTTGGCAGTTTATGAGTCATCTTACTTTCCAGTTTCTTCAGTGTTAGCTGACTGTTGTAGGGTTTGAGTTCGGGGAAACAACTGTTCATAACAAGTGGTTTCTGATAATTATTTTCTTCATTTGCGAAAGACTTTTATTGAGAGATAAGATCTTGCAACCTCTTCTCTTCTCTTCTCTTCTCTTCTCTTCTCTTCTCTTCTCTTCTCTTCTCTTCTCTTCTCTTCTCTTCTCTTCTCTTCTCTTCTCTTCTCTTCTCTTCTCTTCTCTTCCCTCTCCTCTCCTCTCCTCTCCTCTCCTCTCCTCCCCTCTCCTCCCCTCTCCTCCCCTCCCCTCTCCCCTCCTCCCTCATCTCCCTCTCCCTCTCCTCTCGTATTAAAATTACAGTAAAAGGAGTACCTCTCCCTCTCCTCTCTTATATTGAAATTATAGTAAAAGGAGTAGCATCATCTATCGTCCAAAGGTAGTGTTCTCCCTATATAGTGTTGTATATATTACATTAAAACACCCTCATTCTCACATACATGCACATTTCTGACTACTTAAAGACTGGGAGGAAGCAAAGGTTTGAAATATTATACCTTACTATTCTAAGAACATAGAAAGGTGCTGGAGAAAACCAGTATCTTGTAAAATGTAGTGCTTTTTAAAAAATTTATACATATCTGATAACATGACACAGGTTCAGAACTGTTGCTGGAAGCAGCAGAACTAGTCTCAATATTGAATGATGAGGGTTGTTCATTTCTGTAGTGCACACTGTTCATGGAATGTAAAGAGTTTATTAAAGTGTTAAACATTAGTTATTGAATACATGTTCCCTACAAATTTTGGCTTTAAAAATCACAAGGCGGCATGATGCAACCTTCAAAAATAAAAGAGCCGATCATCCACTTTGCACTTTAGTAGACTCTTAGTTCCCTTGACCAGTTACCCACATTGATTATTTGATTAAAAAAGAATAAAATAAAATTACACTGTTGTATCTAAAAAGCTTAATACAGAAGAGAAAAACATCTACTTATGTCAAGCAGATAGCTTTCCTTCTGTTTTTCTCTACTTTCTACAAAGACAAATGCATTACTGTAATGCTCATTTAATGTACCAGCATCACCCAGGATCTGTTTCTTTTCTTTGGTTTGGGTTTCTTAATTTTCTTCAGCTTATTTTTGTAGAGATCATTTTTTGCCAAACTAACAGAGGCTGAGAATTTTGAACCATATATTGTAGATAATAGGGAAAATTGATTCAGTTTTTAAACTGAGATAAAAGATTTGAAAAATGGATTCCCGTAGAGTTTTCACTGACAGGTAAGATTGTGTCAGACATTCTGTTTACAATTGGAAAAATATTTTTTGTGAACTACTTTTACTTAAAATTGTACCTGCTGGTCCTTTAAAGACCAGCAGTTGCTCTTACAGATGATTCCAGTAACAAGATTCTGCAACTGGAATTTAGTTTCACTGGAGTGAATTTTAATGTAATTTATCGCTGAACACATACGTAGTGTATTGATAATGTACAATGGATTATTAGTAGAATTATTTTGAACTGAACCTGTGAAAAAGGATAGGCATGGCTCTGTATGGGTTTTTTTGCTCTTCCTCTTCTTCCCTCATAAAGTATAAAAAATTCTAACCAACAAAAAAAAACCTCAACCCAAAAACCCAACCAACCTAAAGAATAACATACACCCCTCGAAAAAAAACAGGAAACAAAAAAGCATATTGTAATTATTCCATGCTTGTTGCCATTTAAAATGCAATTTTTCTCTTTCCTGATACTTTGTTGTAGCACATTAAAGTCTTGAAAGGGGTGTATAACTGCGTACTGAAATCAAATAGAAGTGCTACCTGGAAGCTCTCATTGAGCTTTTCAGAAAGCTTGCACTTAAGCTTTCCAAGCGCAGGGAAACAACGGCATATCCTTTGTGCTTCTGCAAAGTATTGTAGTATTCTTTACCTTAGTCCCTAGCAGCATCACCTCCATTTCTTTGGCTTGTCATCAACATCTCTATCAGAGTAAAACTCCAATGCATGTAGCAAGAAACGAAGCGTGTAGGGGAAAAACATAAAGACTCTTGACTGAAATAGTTCTTCAACTTATTAACAGACAAGTGTGCATGTCAGAAAAACACACTTGTTTGCTGTGAGTATATGCAATAGCTGATGGGTGAAGAAACGGAAACCTTAATTGCTGCTTGCGTTTAGGTCACTGTTCATTCATACATTCATTGCTGGAGCTATGAACTATTCATATGTTGCCACAGTATGTTACTTACACACGACTGATGGTGAAGGAAGTAAGAGCTAAGATGCTTCACAGACGTCGACATCGGGGGGATTAGCATGTCTGCTTCATTAATATATATGTGCATACATTAATGTTGAAGTATTGAAACTGTTTCAAATGAGATTAAAAACTATCTCTTAAGGTCTGCTATAGTCCTTAGAAACATTTAAATTTTTGGCATCGGCCTTACCAGTTTCTTAACCATTTTGCTTTTACTTTGCCAGTGGGGATACGAATGCAGACAGGGTGCTCATTGCTTGCCTGCTGCCTAGTTTTCTGTTGTTTTTCCTTAGCTAGGTCTGCTCTCTGTACTTGCTAGCCATCATTAAGCATATATGAATCTCTGTGGAGTGGCAGGCATGGATTCTGTGAGTGACATTTCTGGCAGCGTTTTCCTTGTATATGGCACCAGGCCTGATTTTCTGAAATTTTAAGTATCTATGATCCCCATTTGCTTCCGCTGAAGCTGTAGGTACTCTGTCCTTTTGGAAAGCATACTGCTCTGTGCTAAATCTCAGGCAGTTTAAGAGATGAGAAAGTCCTGGAAACTTAACACTCATGTGACAGCCGGTATATCAGCAAGAATATTGCCTGTGTGAAGGCATTGCCTCTCCTGCTGTATTAGTTACAGATCCAATAATCTGCACCTGTGAAACTAGGTTTGGAGATCAGTAGTGAATTGTTTAGTAATGTTTATTGGAGGTCTTTAAAAGATATTTGCAATGTATAAAACACTTTGATATATAGAGGCTCACATTCTAATAAGATTACGTTAAGTATCCTAATAAGATCAAGGCTTGAAATTATATTTTTCCGGATTTGAGTGATATAAATTAATTTTAGTTTAAACCAGTGTCAGTGTTCTTAGATGTTCATTATAAATACTCCGTTTGCAGTTTATGTGGGTCTGCATTTAAATAAAAAAATTAAACTCTTCTATTAACACAAGAAGCATTTTCTTTTCCTCTCTTTCCAGTATGCTACAGCTACTGGATTATCAAGCCAATGCTGTAATTCTTAAACTCAACCAGTAAATTATATAGAGAACAACAGTGGCTGATCACTGAACTCTGCTGGCACTGGCCTTTCACTTCTCATTTAAGTCTAGCCTACTATATAAAATGAATTAATTATTGTCAGTTTAGATCCCTTGTGGAGTCTAATCCACATCACAAAACCATTCTACACAAAAGTGAATTCTCTTCAGGAAGACCTTACAAGTACGTGCAAACCAAAATATGCAGCAAACTTCCAGTACAGACTAAACTAATTGTTACTTATAGTAACAAACTGACCAGGGTGAAATGTTGGATTAGTTCAAAAAGAACTCCACAGTTGTAGTTCTGCTATGATTTCTTTTGGTTTATCCATTCTGCTTTTTATTTTATTGCTAATTCTGATTTCTCTCTATTGCACAAAAATATGGATCTAAAGGACTAACTTGATCTTTAGTTCTTGTGGGTTTTAGTGTTAAAATTTGATGCATAAAACCAGGGAAGAAGCTTGGCTGGTTTCAGCATCATGGTATTCTTCTTCTCCTTTAATGGTCTAGTTGGAGATATCTTTTGGACTCAGATAAATTGACCTCCAGGTGGGCCACCCTGGGTAAAGATAATTAGCTGGTTTACACCCAAGTGCATATATATGTGTATCTAAATTATCTGGTTATAATCACCTTTCCAGGTACACAACCTGCTATATCACACTGATACCTAAGATGATATTCAGAAACAGTGCATATTCCTTACAGCTATGGCCAAGAGGGTTTTGCTTTCTTTTTAGTATATTAGCATTTTGGTACACTAGCATTTCTAGTAGTGTTTCTGAAAGATTTAATTATTTAAATATAAAATATTGTATAAAATTTCTAATGTTCTACATCTTAAGTACACAAAAGATCAGAAAATTAGTAGTAACAGAAAAGTGTAATTGGCACTGATGAGTGGCTGACATTAAGGGTGAGCTCCCCATCAAGTAGCAGTTTTCACATCAGCCCCCGCAACCTGTGACCTGGCTGGTTTTGTTCATTTCATTGTTTATCTAAAATATATGTATTTTTGAGAAGATAAAATTTTAGAATTAAGTGGCTATTTTTATTTCTTGCTACATTTTAATTCACAGAAAGGTAAAGGTAAATTAGGGAAATTTACCTTACTGAACCTGATAACATTTCAAGTGCAGAATGCAGAAAGTATAACAACTCTAGAGAAGATCTGTTCCAGTTTTATGCTTAAATGCCAAAGTTTTATATGCAGTATAATAGCAGAGAAGAGTTGATTCATTGCATTTACCAGTGACTGCCTAACGTTTCCCTCTGTCCTGTCCAAATACAGCTGAATGTGTTTTTATGGATGCCTCAGCATAAGAAAAGCCAGTGCATTTCACTGTCCATTTAGCATGACGCAGTAGATACAGTGTAAAATTAATTCTGTACTTGAATTTCTCCAGAGTGTCAGGCATGGATCCTGTCAAATTCTTTACTACTTTGTTTGTTTAAAGACTTTATCCTGAGCTATGGAGCAAGAATAGTAATGACCTTCAAACTTAATTTTCCAATATTCAATTTACACCGTAAGCTAGAAAATCCGCTTCACTTTCTTGAATCCACCTGAATCATTATCAAGTAAACAATTTGTGGTAAATTTTTTTGTGAATTTATTATTTGTTTCATTTAAAAATTGTTTCTCTTACAGTGTGCAAGAAATACTTCAATTCCTATTTTTTCATTGTAAGAGGCTAAGAATGTTAGCATTCCTGTCTCTATAAACATATTTAAAATTTCAGGGAGAGTTTAAATATTTATGAAAATATAAAAGGTAACTTAAAAATAATATGTTTGTCTTGGAAACTTATGGCCAGAACTTATCTGCACGCAAATTACTTTTGGGAAAAGAGAGGAGCATACTTACAGTCAGTTTTAATAATTTTAATGGTTTTCACTTTTTACTTTGCAGATTATATAAAGCCTTCAAATATTAATATATATTCAAGATCAGGGATTTATAGGCTTCTTTTGTTTACCATACATTGCTTGTCCGTGAAATTTTCATGGTCTTCTGATTCTTCTGAACCATAGTAATTCTGCATGCAGATAGGCAGCTGCTGCTGCTGCTAACTTTTCATTGCATAAGTAAGTAAAACTTTTGGTCCAAAGATAGCAAAAGCCATTCGTTTCTTTAAAAATAGCCTACAACTGGAAGGCATATATGCTGCAGGAAAAACACCTTTTTTCTAATGTTTTCAATTTCATGATTATTGACGTTTGATATTGGACGTATGCCGACTAAATATTTGTCCTTGTCACATCTATTTATTTTTCTGAGATCTTTAGCTTCTTTTTGAAACAAGCTCAATATTTCATATGGATAATATATCTGGCTAGAGATAATATATCTGAAAAAGTCATAGTGGTGGAATTATTTTGTCATTACATAATTTGGGAGGGGTTGTTTTTAAAGAATCTCTCTGCCTTTTTTATGTTATTTTACTGCTGATCGAGTATGTATGTAAAGAAATAATTTAAATTTATTCATTACTCTTCTTTTCAGAAGTGCAATGGACATGACTGAACTGTGCTCCCCTACCCTGTAATGAGGCTTTTGTGTGATTTTGCACTGACACTTCAGAAACGGCTTAATCGTTATTCTACCCTTTCTTATCTTCCAGTGTGATACAGAGCATTACAAATGGAGACCTTTCATGTCAGAAAGCCATCAATAGAAAAGGTGGATATTCTTGAAACTCATGTTACCTTACTTTCCGTATTTGGACTACTTCTTCAATCTTGTAAATAAAAGCTGTTTTTTCTAATACAGTGCCTCTTCCTTTAAACATAGATTTTTCTCCCAGAGTAGATACTAAATAGCTATCCCGCATGGAAAAAAAAATTCAAGGGTTTAAAGGAATAGCTGTAGCAATTGCAGAAGAAGTGTATAAATTACCATCTCTTTTGGGTTTTTTCCCCCTCTCAGTACAACTCTTACTATAATTAGCCAGCATTTAACAGCAAATGTTTGCTTTGGTTAAATTATTCAGAACATTTATTTTGCTTGTCAAAGGTTAGATCAGGTTCTTGTTTGAACTGGTAATTAAATGCAGCCTAATACACTGTCATATTTATATGCACTATCAGCCCTGTTTCCTCCTTATTCTGTATAATTTTATAATGTTCAGGGTTGACATTTAGACTTCCAACTCAAATCCTATTTTCTTGTAAAGAAAGCTAAGATTTTACTCCTGTGTTTCATTATACATGTGTACAATTAAGAAAATAAGTGTTAGGGGTTCTTTGGAATTTCACAGTATGGAGTTCATTGTCATAAAACTAGTGAAGGACCTTTGAATATTTTTATTTGCATATTTCAGTAAGTTATTACACAGTATCTGGTATGTATTAATTATTTTTCAGAGATGAAGGTGAGGTTGAAAAGTGCAGTCTTTTACTAATTGAAGACCTACAAGTCACAGTAATATGCAGTATATTTAAATTAGATTCCTAAATCTTTACCAGAAATATGCTTAATAATGAAATATAGAAAGGTTCCTAAAACAATTACATAGTGGTCTCATATGAGCAAAAAAAGGTAAAAAGTCTCCAAGTCAGAACTTCTCATGAATCTAGAGCAGTGGCCTTTGTCGTTGTACATTATCGAACTGAGGTTGATTATCTGCCTGATAAAATCAATGGGAGTTCTAGACAAGCCAGAATTTAGTCTTCTGTAGTCTCTCATGGCAAGTTCAGAAACTATTTTTCACATGCTTATATTATACAGTCATTTAATGGAATTGTCATATATATATAATGTGTCCATTCCTTTTTTATTTCAGCTATGTATGTTTATTTTCTCAGTCAAATTTGAAGAAAGAATAAATTATAGGGCTTTTAAAGAAACTTATTTCTCAGCATTTCTAAAACATTTTTGAAAAGTCCTACCTATTGTACTTAATGTTTTGAAAGTATCACAGTTCTGTCGAATCAGAGCTATGCTGATTTGTAGTTTTGTTAAAAAACATTTCAGACTTGATAGTAGTGAAATCCTAATTTATCCACTGTCATGGCGATCCCTTCAGACTCTATTATGTGCAAAAGCTGAGACAGGAATAAGGGCAAAACATAGAAGGACTGTCTTAAAAAAGCAAAATCCACACCTTAGTTCCTGCACATGTGAACTCAGAGTAGCAGAATTGAGTTTGTTTGTTTATTTTTCCTCCCCATAACCAGATTTTCTAATAAAACTGGCATAGGCCACCATAGGCCACAAGGTAGAAAGACACAGTAAAAATAGCATTAAAAGTATATAATTATAGTATTCCTAGCATGACTCTAAAGAAACTTGTTGTATGGTGTTCAATTTGTTATTTTGCAGCTTGTTAAATTTTTATTCTTCATGGCTGTAGGAGGTAGCTAAAACCAAGAGAATATAGTGTGCTCTTACAGAAATTATTTTGACCTCTAGGTAAAGTACATTTATTTGTGTATATATTATCTGAACTGTGAGCCATTTTGACTGATATAGTAGATTGCATGTACATATCACATACAGAGGACCTGGGTTAAGGTAAGGTTCTGGGCTCCTTCATGATGGGCTATCTAAATATGAACTAGAATCAAAATGGCTCAATTGATTTTAAGTTGTACAGAAGTGTCATATGTGTGTAAGTCTTGGCATGGGTATGGCAATGCGTGCCTTTAATTCAGAAAACGGGTCTTAAGTTAAATAATTGCAGTATTAAAGTATTCACACATCAGTTTGCACCAAGACTACTATTGATGGGAATGAAAACTGGTGTAGTTGTTTTAGATGGTATCTTTAAGACCATTGATAGTATGAATCAGATTTGACAGCATGGCACATGTCCATGAAAGTAGCCATTTTGGGATGTAATAAGTTTCAAAGTTTAACCTGTAATGTTGAGAGTATGGATAAGGTCTAAAGCATTTTATCCATGAACTGAGAAGCTTGGTGGTCAAATGGTACTTCGATCATGAAAGAAACAAGCCAACAAAACCAAAAACTCTGTCTTTCCTGCACATCTGTCATGATCATTCCTACTGGCTTTGAGAAAAAGAATGCAAGCAGTTTTAGTTAAAATATACTTTAGTTCTCGATGTTACCTTTTAAAAGCCAAACAGTGTGTATGTCCTTGGAAGGTGAGACCACTATTTTCATCTGCTGTTTTTGGCATCAGTACAGTGAAAGAGTTCCACTAAATACAGAGGCAGTCTTGACTTTAAAGGAGGCAAGGAAATGTTCTTTCTAGCAGGCTAACCTCATACAGATATACTAGGTGACATTTGAAAGAAATAAATCTTTATGTTAAAAAGTGTCTATGTTAATGTTAAAAAGTGTTATAATATTAAATGTTCAGTTATTTCAGTGGATGAGGGGAGTCTTATGTGGGGTTCTTTGGGAGAAAGCTGACTTGGGGTAGCATTGTGAAGGAGTAATTTTTTGTATTTCTAAATCATTTAATTTCAACTATCTTTTTGACTTTCTCTTTTTCAACTAACTAATTTCAACTATTTTTTGACTTTCATTTCTGATAAGATGGTGTCAGAACCCCTAAAGAAAAATGACAAATAATGTTCAAGTTTTCTGGGTTTGTTGTATCCATCCAGTGGTTTGCTTATAAATGAATCTGCTGAAACAGAACAGGATTTCCCTTTTTTTTTTTTTCCACAGTGAAGCACAAGATCTTCCCAAGCACAGGAGTTTTTATGAGTAGGCAGAAGATCTCGTGCCTGCCTGATAAATCCTGAAGCTTCAGGCCTTCCTGGCAACAGGTGCAATTGCAATATGCGTTTGACAGAGAATAGTCATCTCAGCTAGGCAATCTCTGTCTGTCACCTCTCCTTTGAAGAAAGATCTGTCCCCTCAGTCAACTTTTTCCTCCTTTTCCATCAGGAAACTAAGAGCACCTGCTACTGCCATCTTATGTCTTCCTTTTAGGAGAAAAAGAAGATGAATAATACATGACAGACCAAAATTTTGAAAGTAACTACTAATTTTAGTTGCCCCAAGGTGCACAGCCTTACTATCAAGTAAGAAAGAAAAGTGAGAACAGATCACACCTATATTCTATATGCTTGATTTCTTTCTATTTACTTCTAGATCCAGTTCAAATTTCTCATTTCTTTTTTCTTAATGTGCTAAGTGGTCCATAGCCTGGATGCTGTTAGGTCACTTCTCTACCACAACTATTACCAGAAATACAACATAGCAAAAAGAATATTTTCCTAGGCCTTTTCATGTGACCAGTTTAAGACTGAGATAATACAGTCTGCAGCAGAAAAAAAAATCTGAAAACTACCTTTCCACAAGTTGATACTCCATGTGTTTGGAGAGAAAGAAAATAATAACATTTGTCAGAAGAACAGGAGAGTTGTACAGAAGTATGTGAAAACAGATGTTTTGTCCAGGAGGATTCAAAGTGATAATGCTATCATGATTTGTATGTTAACTATTCTTAAAAAGTCATATTGGTCCATCTTAACACAGAAGACAAGAAAACTGTCTGCAAAGCCTTTCTTAAAAACAATAGGAAAAATTTAATCAAGAAGGTTTCCAACCATATCTTGTTTACATCTGGTTTTTTTTTTAATAAAATGGGCTTAAAAGCTCAGCCTCAACGGTGTTGCAAGCTTTTTGTAAGGTATAATGACAGCTGTTGTTCCAGTACAATTCTTCAAATCTGTTCACTGTTTTGTGGGAATTCCAATTCCTTTTTATTGGTTGCATACAAAACCCCTCGGTATTCAGACAACCCTGGAAGATTCAGTTACGTCATAGTGGTTGGTGAATTAGAGAGAGCACTCAACTAAGCCTAACGTATTTAGGACCTATCAATTTATTGTATTGCCTATTAAAAATCAAAAAGCTTTAGAGACTCATACCTGTTGTTCTGCTTTCATTCTCAAAAGCAGAAGAGCATAGACAATTCTCAGGGCAACCGAACCCTTAGCATCCTACTTCTAGTCTTGTCTAAGATCTTGCCCTGCTATTTATGTGTTGCCTAAGAATGCCATGCAAAACCAGGCTTTTGCTTCTTGCTGCGTAGTGTTTGCTGACCCACTTCTAAAGCAAAATAAACCCAGGACTTAGGGTAAAGAGAATAGAACTTGTTGGTGGCAGATGATTCTGGTAAGACAAATCTACTGCCAAACCAAAAAGCCCTGTTAACTCATAAATTGCAACTCGCTGTGGTTAATATTTCCCCATTTAAACAATATATTTTATCCTTATTTCTGAATTAATTTATGTTATGGATTCTTATTGTAAATTTTAGGCTACATTTCTAAAGTTCTGCACAATTATTGTTTGGGGTTTTTTTATAGCCAGACATTTGTTCCTCTATAACCTTGCAAAGTACTGCTTTCCTACTTGCTGTTTAAGACCTTCATCTATTCGAGGTTTTGAGGCAGTACAGCCAGTGTGTGTTTGATGTACCGTGCTGCTTGTGCTGGTAACTTCCATGCCTGTGTTTAACATGCTCTGGCAAGGAGCAGGGACTGCCCAGAAAGGATTTTAGAAGGAATGAATGCCTCTGAGTAACAGTACGTTATAGAAATCATTATGCTACAGTGGCTTTGCCTGGCTAGCTTCTCTGTGTCTGAAGACTTCAGCAAGGCCACTTGTTCCATGATAGTTTGATGTATATGAGCAGGAAAGTATAGAATATTACATCCAGCTGCTCAAAAATTTGAATGGAAAATATGAGAATGGGAAGGGATAGGAAAATAAGTTGTAACAGATAACACTGTATTAAGAGATCAGATTATTAAAGAAGGAAGAGTATTGCACTGTTGGCAGAAATTAATGCTAAGTTTCTGGACACCAGAAACAAGAGATGCAGCAGGATGTGCTGAGCAGCAGAGTTCACTGTCTGCAAAAGGAAGAACCTGCCTTGTCATCTTTTAGTAGCATGGAATACAGTGGTACATTCCTACTAAATAAAAAACGAGTAAAATTTTACTCATAGCAGTAGTGAGATCTTGGTATAAAGTGCGTTCATGCAGTCTACTACCCACTAAGCTTAGCAGGTTTTATCTGTACCTGTGTTTCCAAGTCTTAGGGGTTTCCTTTGCTTGAAGTATTTTATTTTGTTTTATTTAGGTATTGCTCTTTAAAATTCACTACATCCTAGGTATTCTACAAAAATACTGAGCCCCTAGAGTGGCTCTTAAGCACCCAGCCTTTGTTACTCGTGGTGTGGTAAGACTGAAGAGAAGCAATGTAAGCAGGCAGTACATGACATGAATACTGTGCCTTAAGAGGATGTCTTGTGACTGAGCATTTGGGTGTGAGATGGAACATTCATGGGAAGCTTCAGCATATTTTTTACTAGGGGTAGCCCTACTCTAAAGCTTTTTTCTGAGTATAACTTTTAGACGTACTCAAGTAAGCCACCACTTCCATTTGCAGAAGTAATGGGAAATCCTTGCAATTTGCATTCATTGAAGTACAGCTGAATTAGATTTCAGGTAGCACCTTGTCTTTGCATTCCTCTCGCACCTGGTTTTCCTCTGCAACTGTACCCATTTGAATTCACTCATCGGGATTGGATCGCATAGGTGAACGTGGGTTATGGTTCTTCATATCGTATGGAACCTTCATTGCAAGATACTAAACAATTTCTGTCTGGTTCTTGGAAAGTGCCTGTGAAATTGTCCTTTTTCCTTAGCAAATGGGGCTTACACCAGCTTTCTTTGTACCTCAGCATGAGACCATGCTGCTTTAGCATCTGCATATCTAGAAGAGAAAACTAGAAGAGAAATATCTGATGTAAATGTCTCGGTGCGTGCATGAACATGCTGGTGTTTCTATAAAAATTCTGTCAACCCCTGTAGGAAACTGTTTTCTAAAAATAGTGAAGGAATAAAAGCTGCATCCTAGATTAATTGCTTACTACTTTAAAACTGTGATATTCTAGAAACTTATTTCATTGAACACACTTTTAGTGTCTGAGCTAGTTACTATCATTTTGGGTAAGGCTGCAGGCTAAGCTGCCATTTTTTCCGGTTCACTGTTTTGATGATTTCTTTCAGTCTTGACATTCTTTGGCCCTTTGAGTTACATACGTATTACTAAAACATAAAGTGTGTAGCATAGCATGGTGCCTGTGTGTTCCTGAAAGTAAAACTCTTAAATACTTAAAAGCAGACATTTCCATACCATAAACAGCAGTAAACTACTTTAATCTCTTATCTAGCTTTGAAAGGAGAAACCTTTAATTTAAATTATGTTGAATTGTTTTGTAACCAGGTAGATAAAATATATTCTAAAATAAAATAAACAAGGGATTTCTTTCATTTAATGGGTTTCCAATTGTTTAAATCGTTTTAATATGAATAGGCTTTTCACCATGTTTAAAATACTGCAAGAAAAGGGATTTGCTTCAAAGTTGAGTGATACAAAGATCTGAAATCTTACTGCATTTTTCCCTCTCTTTCTCTTACATCTTCCTTTCACTGAAGTAAACCATTAAGGTTTTTTCAGTCTTATGTCATAGGTTATAATTTCTAGTCTCTTAATAGGTCTTGTTACTCTTTCTGAACTGCAGCAGCTGGTTCTGTTCCTTCTGTGCTATCCATCTAAAGATGGATACACTAATGCGGCTCAGGCCGTAGCAGCATCAGATGATGGGAAGAGATTTACCGTTCTCTATTTGAGTATTCAATTGAAAGGAAGTCCAGTAAAAATACAGCAATATAACATTTTCACATCTGCTGCTAAAAAGCTAGATCCTGGGGGTTGGAGGAGTGTTCAGGGCAGGGGCTATGTTTAGCTGTTGACTTTGGATCTTTTTTGGTTTTGCTGGTATTTCTTGTTTAAAATCAATGTTAGATCAAAGTTGTGTTATCTTAACAGCCTCATTGTGGAGCTGTCACATAAGACTGCATTAAAAATAGGTATAGTTTTGTGCTGAGGGTGTGGGATTTGTTTCTTTCAGGAAATTCAAACTGCAAAATTGAGACTGGCTTTAGCTATTGTGTCTTTTTTTTTTTTTTAATTGATGAGATCACACTGAACATGTAACTGTAGCATTGGGAATTTAAGGTGATTGATGCTGTTTATACTTTCATTCATTTTCAACACAGAAGAGAGAAATTGTTTCACCATAAATGTCAAATGTCACTGTTCATAGCATTAGACCTTGGGAAACATTGTTGACAAGTTTGGTTGGGAGCTATGGGTACTAAATATAGTGGTCAGCATTACATAAGGATTTTCTTTCTTCTTTATTCAAGTTTTTCTTCCTTAGTCAAACTAGCGTTTCTTATGGAATCATGTAACCTCAAGAAAACAGTAAGCCAGCAACTGTGTGAACCTGTTCCCTGCTTGTAACAAATATGTGGAAGATTTCCTGCCTTCCATATTAACAGAATATAAAGTGTTTACTTGCAATAAAGTTTTGTGGGTATTTTTTTCTTTGTTAACTTCTAGCGTAAAGAAGTTTTTAACTATCATGTGAATTACCAAGAGAATACATTGTCGTGGTCCCAGGCTATTTGTGTTGTTTCTTATCCCTGACATTTTAATTCACCACTGAATTTATACTTTGCATGTTTAAGTACTGGTAAGACATGAAAGTTGGAGGGTTAAATCTGTAGACAGTGCTTTAAAGCTCCTGTGATAATTGTTCTTAGGTATGTATTCCTTTACTGTGGCTCTTGAGACAACTATTTAATAGACAACATTTGAATAATACAAATGTGCGGTTGGTAAAAATGGATTAGGGTTTCAGGGTGGTACCAATGGGTGATATTTAATATTGAATGACATGTATTAAGACAAATGCTTTTATATATAATTTATTTGGCATTGTAAATGCATTTATCTTGTGAGATACAGACCCCCTGTTGCCACATGAAGTATTCTGGAAAGGTTTGGAGTAAATAAATAATAAAACCACTTTGATATACAATCTAACAATATTAAATATTAAGACTTTCACATGATTGATTTTAATACTTAATTAACTTATTTAAAGTCCAACGTACTTCTGTTTTTGTATTAAAGATCAGACAGGCAGAAGTTAAAATGCAGGAAATGTTATTAAGTGGGACAAAATTAATTTCATTTCATGATCATCAGACTCACTGGCTGTTAACCTGTCCATCAGTGGCATGATCTTGTTTGTTTTGTTCTGGACCCCAGATGATGTTAATCTGCTCTACCGTGTCAGTCCATTTTTATGTTTGCATCATTCTATTTTAATGATACTTAATCTGATACATTTTATAAAAGAAAACAGACTTGCTTTATGCTCTCCAAAGTTTGTCAAATTGTGCACTTTTCTTCTGAGGTACTAAGTGTTCCTCCTAAGGCATGTTTCTTCAGCAGGTGGTGGCAACCTGTGGAAGTGACTGAGTAGAAACCTTAGCTAGCTTTAAACTGGGAGAGGGTGGAGTGTTTGGGTTTGGTGGATTTTTGTTGGGTTGTTTTTGGGTTTTTTTTGGAGTCACTTGAACTACTATCTTCTGTATTTAAACAGAGGTGGTGGTAGTAAAGGGCTCAGGTATGGAGAGTAGAAGAGCTCAGTGCTATGAAATATCGGTGGTCCACAGTAAAAATCACTGCCAGAGCAAAGAATAAAGCAGTTAACATTACAGGTTGGACAAAATTTTCAAAAATGCCTGTTAATAATGTGTCTTAATAACAAGTACCCAGCCTGAAATACACCAAATTGTCCTCATTTTCCAAAGTTCATGCTCAGGACTGTCTCCTGCTCAATCCTCTATTCAGAGAAAACATGACTTTTTTTTTCTTTCCTCATTTGGGGGGAATAATTTCAGGCCCATAATATTTTGCCATTGAAAGAAAACCCAGGGTCTGGAACTGTTTCTAGATTATTTGCAAGTCTTCTTTGTTTTAAAATTGTTCTTATTTAAAACATTGTTTTTATTTAAAACAATGTACTTCATTGTTTTAAATAAACACCATGCAAGTTTATTCTCCTAATACTTAATTCCTTATCTACTTTAAAATGTTTTCACTTCTGTAGAATCCTTACTTCTGTGTGCTAACATTGCTTGATTACTTCATAAGCTGCAAATGAGGGGCAGAATTGTGAACCTTCATAACATGATGCTGCCAAACTTAACAAAACATGCATAAGACCATTACCACATCAGACACTTGCTTTTAGTCAGGTCGTTTTAATCAATTTGACTTCACAGGGCAGCTAATTTATCACTTAGCTAAACAAGTATTTCCTCTACTTGTCATCAATTTAAGTAATTAAAATGGTAAACTTTGCTATATGGCATGAAATAAAAGGCCCAAAGATAATTTGGAGAAGGTGGTTGATACAGTCTGATAGAGTGAATACGAAGTATTATTTAAATATTTTGATATGCTTCAGTAGTTTTCAGAAATGTCATATTCCAATAGCTTTGCTGGTACTGATACAAAGTGATTTTTATTTTTAGCATATCCAAGATTAAACAGCTTTGTTCAGCTTCTTCCTCAATATTAGCGGGTTCTCTTTTTCCTGTCTTTAAGCATAAAATGTTTTGCTTTTTTGCTTGATCATTTGGGGATAAGAGGATGTCAGAGAGCAGGAGTGGGGCAAGTGCTGCAATTTGTGCAGTTGTTCTGCCGTGGTCCTGAGTACCTCCTCAAGCTTGCAATTCCTCTCCTTTCATTTCACCACAGGGGGATGGGAAGAGAGGGAAAATGGATGTTGTAAAAGCTCCGAATTGCCTGCTTCTTTTTCACCTACTCAGTTGCACCTTCAGAATATCCTTTGTGAGACTGATTATATTTTCTAATTTTGCCCAAACAATATGAATACACTTCACATCTTAAATATTAATTTTGATACGTTTTGGTGTGTTTTGTAGTTTGAATAACTAATTTTTAAAAGTCTCTATAAACACTGATGATTAAGGGAAACATTTTAGATGAAGTATTTCTAGGGTTTTTTATAAATTGAAATAATTTAGTAACTATTTTTGAAACAATGCTTGTTATCCATAAACTGGTCCTTTGAATACTGAGTATTTGTATTCAGTATCTGTTGCAGGTGAAGAGGTAAATGAACGTCTTATGACTTGAAATAAGTTACAGTATTCATGTTCAACTTGTTTATGAAATACTGATTTTAAATTTATCAGAATTTTTGAGATTAGTTTTAGTCTTGCCACCTGCTCTCATGGTAGTGAATAGTCTCACTGCTAAAAGAACTGTAGAAGTTTGTTTTTATTTTGAACTTTTCATCTTCTAACTGAAAATTCATTATAATCAGTTTATTGTATGAACATTTATTATAATCTTACTACAGATTACTCTGATGTTTTGTACAGTTCTGGTTATAGCAGTATACTTTTATGTTTGTGCAATACATGTTTTTGCCATGTTTTGCCCAACTGCAGTCCAAACACAACTGGTGCTTCATTGGCAGTTCAGCTATTGATAGAAGAATATCTCACTTAGAATTTTCTCTTTGTCTTGTATTTCTAGATCGATAGATATGAGTTATGCATATTAATGGAAGATGAAGTATGGTTGAGTTGAAGCTGTTGCTACTGACAGTCTGGTGAAGAAGTGGGTTTTCATTTTGAATGTTTTAAATGTTATTTTTTTAAGCATTCCAAATTCACAGGTTTGTATACAGGAAGAATGGCAATGCTGATGAAGGCATAGCTGTGTAAGAAAAATTAATCTGTGGCAAGTGGTGGTAGAAATAATATTATGTGTTAGAGCAGCTAATACAGAAGGCAAAAAAATTGTAAACTCTGGTGCACAAACCTCCTCATGTGTAAAAAAGAAGCAGCAGACCTCAAAGCTAAGTACTCACTGAGAACAGGAAACATTCTCTGAATTAGAATGGGTATGTTAAATCTAACTGTCTAATACAACAAGTAGCTGATCCCTGCTGTGTAGAAAGAGGTTGTTAGTAAGGTGGATGTTAGTAAACATCAGTTAAGTTTTTTCTAATGGAAACAGGTTGGTATTTTATCATCTATGGAATATGGAGGAGGTCACAGGGAGAGATGATATAAGCAAGTATCTCCATAGAGTCCCTTTAATATCCAGTGGAGTTCTGTTTTGAGTCCATAAGCCTATGTTTTGAGGGATTTTTGGTCTCCATTGAGAAACTAGGCTGTCAGGTCACAGACGTACTGGAAAGCAGACTGGATTCACTCAATGTGCGTTGGTCCATGAGGAGCAGACTGGTGATGCTCTCCTCCATGGTGCGTGAGGACTCCCCCTGCTTGCGTACTTAAGGAGAGTAGCCAGTCAAGGAGTTTATATGCCTGTATTTTCCTTGGGCTCATGGGTAGATTAGTGTCTCTTCATTTCCCTAACTAGATAAATGTTTCCTGTGTAGCCTTAATTATTTTTTTTCACGTATATTAAAGAATAGTTGAACTCTCAGTGCTGGGAAGGGTGCCTGGTCTTCAAGTTTTTATCGCTTTATCTTTGGAGGGGATAAAAAAAGTAGGAATAGGTAAGAGACACTATTAGCTTTGACTGAGATGTGAGATTTAACTAGATAGCCAGTATCGAGTCTTGTAATCTAATAATTGAATTTCAGATTTTTATAACATTTTTATTGTTTCACATGAGAAAGTTTTTAAATTGCATCTTATTTAATATGAACAATATGTTTTAGGCCATTACAAATCAACTACAAACCTGTAAAGAATTAATCTGTCTCAGAGTAAGATCCCAGGTGTGATCATAATTGTTTAATAGATCTCTTTGCTCTTTGTTTGAAGATCTGAAAAGAACTTAAGTATAAAACTGTAAAGAAAATTGCTTGGACTAAGGAGTGACAAGACTAATAGACAGTGATTTATTTTTTTTTTATACTAATCAAATGTATCCATAAACAAAACACAAGTAACTGATTAAATCACTGTACAAGTATCAAAAGTAAATCTATTCGTCTGTTTAAAACTGCACTAACCCTCTGTAAAGTAAATTATGGCTCTTATATGTTGTAAAGGCATGGCATTCAGGGAGTATTTTAAAAAAGAGAAGGTAGATACAGAACCGAAGAATAAAGAAGAATAAACTTACTAGGGCTAATTTCGTATCGTGTTGTAAATGTAAGACAATGTAAGTCTGAAGCATATTGTGTCTTAACTAAATGGTGGCTGCTAGAACTACAAAGTCTGATACGGTCATTTTGCACATAGTTCTCAGTTTGAAAGGTTATGCCTTTGTCAGATCATGTATCAATGGCTGAAAGAACCATAAAAATAAAAAGTTAAGCTCTGGCAGCACAGTTTGAAATAAGCTTGTAATTTTTGTGAAGACAAAATCAACAGATCAGTAGAAAGGTAATTAAAATGATACAGCAAAGGGAACAAGAGCAGCAACTAAAATTCCAGCAGGAGAAAATTATGAAAATCTCTTTCTGCAAAGTTGTTTTCTGTGGGTTTTTTTTTAAAGTAAGTTCTATCAAGTTTCATTTAAGATATCAGGTGATTATAAGCACGTCTCTAGATTATGTAGCCATAAGACTGAAGGTAAACATTGAAATGTTATTTAAGCAGCTAGCAAGTTTATAGATGTTTTTCTCCAAGTTACCATTCATGCATTTTTCATGATTATGGTTTATGGATTACATAGGAAACGCATGATGTGCCCTTGCACTAATAATACGTTTTGTTGAGCATGTACAAATTGTGGCTTTAGGCAATTCTGTGTTTTAGTGGTGTGTTTTATCATATGATTATAAGATTGTAATAATTTGATATAAATGTGTATCCCTGCAAAAATGGTCAGTCCTACCTTCCGTCAGTTCTGGCTGCTTGTTCCCAAGACCTTCAGATGTTCTCTTCTAGCTAAAAAGTAGTGAGAGATGATGGCATGATGATTTTAGCATAACAGTAACATAGGTGTCGAGGCAAATAAAGGATAAAACACATGAGGGATACAGCTGAGAGACCATCCTTTCAGAAATGGTCTGGGTGCATTGGTTTGAAGAAAATGCCTATCAGTGGCCCAACTACCTTTGTTTATTATTTAGCTTTTGGTGTGAACTCTGGGTGGTTTTTTTCATTTATTTGGTTGGCTGGTTGGTTGGTTGGTTGGGTTTTGGGTAGTATATAAAACTAGAGAGGTCTTAAGAATCCTAGTCCTCATTCATTTATTGACAGTAAACTGAAGGTATAAAGCATATATGCTCAATGCCATGCCATGTAAGCACCAAAGAAAAAGCATAATTAGTGATTTCTGAATTGATAATATACCAATCCTGCAAGTGTAGGTCTGTTCTATTCTATATTCTATATTCTATATTCTATATTCTATATTCTATATTCTATATTCTATATCCTATCCTGTTTCTCTTTGTGTTTGTCTTTGTACATTTCTTTTTAAATATGATTTTCTTGGAGTTAAAATGTTAAACTAAGCAGTTACAGTAAGTGATATTTAAAACTCAGATGCAGTCATGGGTAGCTACTTAGTTTGCTTCGGCAAATCAAACCTGTTTGGCTGGCATAGTTCTTTTGTGTTGCAAGTTAAGCTACATCTCTTTCAAGCTGTTAATAATTTGCTGTACAGTGACAAATATGCAGTCTTGACAAATGTACTCTTGCACTGTTAATGCACTGGAAAGGTCATTTTTCCTTCTTACTGCTCTGACCATCTGCTTTTCACCCCTTTATTGGCATCCTCATATTCGTTGCAACAAATATTACTTCCAACACTCCTCACATGGACTTCTAACATAGTTCTTGTTCATAGTGATTTGAATGCTACTCAACAGCCTGCAATGATGAACCTGCATCACCCACTTCCTGGGTTTTCAATTTTGTGCTTTTTCCCCTTTTGCCCTGCATTTTTGGAAGAGCTTATTTGTAAATATCTACTAGCCAGATGATAGTGTTTCTTCAAATGTCTCTTTAACATCATCTTTCTAGAAAGCTAATATAAATCTTGATCTTCAGCTGTCGTACCAGTCAATATTATCTCATTCTCTCTTTTTGCATGTGTTTGCATCCCTCTCTCTCTGCTGTCTTGTACTTCATCTATGATTTCTGAAAAAAGTAGTGGTTAAAAGGAAGTTTTTCTAGGATAAGAGATCCTGAGTCCCGTAGAGTGATGATGAGTCTCACCTCAGCTTTGTTCTATAACCTTCATCATCCCTAAGGACTAGCATCAGTTCTCCCTGGAATCAAACTTGAAGATGAGTTGAGGAAGTTAGAAAAAGGAAGGAAAGAGGTTTCTGCCCCACTTTACAGTCTGTTGAAACCACACTTGGACTTTTACTTGCAGTATGATAGTTGGAGGTACTACAATTCTTTTGGATTCCAAATAAAAAATTTGAATGGAAACACTGATGTTCTGCTATTAGACATCTAATGGTGATGTTATGCTTGGAAAATCAGGAAACATTTTAAGCATTTTTACTATTGACTTGTGAGATTGAAAAATAGCTGAAGGAACACTGAAGTGTTTGTTTCTCTGTTTTTTTTTTTTTCTCCAGATAAATACCCTTTAGCTGGAATTTACTATTGCCAATATGTATCATTCTGTGTCTGAAACCAGTCACCCTTTGCAAACAGAGGAACAAGAAATAGGCATTGATCCCTTGCAGAGTTATTTGCACAAGCCAGGTGAAGGTGAGTTTTGTATCTCTGTATGGTTTTGACTTTATACCTATAAACCTTATATAAGTGTGTCATGATAACTGTAGCTGTCATAATTTGTTTAATTCTCTCAATGAAGTTGAACAGGGCATCTTAAAGAACATTTCACAGAGTATGTGTAGAACACTCTGACACTAATGAAAACCACGAAAAGTCAACTTTCAATTACAGACAGAAACATTAGCCAAATGTTTAATGCGCTGTCATCCTTTTTTAATCATAAACCAAACACTGACTTCAGCATAAGAATATTGAAATGCAGTATGGTTTTATGTTACTTTCTCAAGCATGGTTTTAGACTGCCTAGGTTTTAGGGATTTCTTCTGGTTTCTTTTTTAATTCTGCAATAAAGTTCAGTATGTTATTTTGGCTGAGATTATGCAAATAAAAAGGCTGATTTTCCTTTTTTTGTTGTTTGACTCAGCACCTATATTCTTATTTCGAAAAAAAATCTGGAAGTTCAGTTAGAATGAACAGGCTCTAAAGGTAGAAATTACTGTGTAACCTAAAGTAAATTTATTAAATGCAGTATTTGGAAGACTTTAATGAACAGTGAGAACAAACTGCTTGCATAATGCAATGAATGTCTGTGTTGCTTGTCTTTTCTACTTATTTGCTAGTAGTGGCAGTATAGTTGGTTCGAAGAAAGTGATAAGCTTAACGAGAAAGCTCGTCCTTGTCATGAAAACATTCCTCAAGTACTCAGTTATGCACAGTGGCACCTTAACTACCTGTAATTTTCCAGTCATTGAACACATGTACCAGGAGGGCAAAATAAAAAATTTATTTTAAATTACAGAGTTGAAACAAGTTTGTCACATTTCCTAAGTCCCTCACCCAGATCAACCAGTCTGTGTGGGTGTATCTGTCTATAAATCTTCTGTTTACTAGTGCTTATTAAAAAGCTATGTGAAGTTTTGTTTAGTTGTGTTTATTACTTCAGTTTATAAGAAGCTGATGTTTTGCTATAAAATATATTAGTAAAAGTTCCTTGTCCCTTTGAGCTAATTTTTTAAAATTTTTTCTGCATTGGTTTATAAAGCTTTTTCAATGTTAGAAAATGAGAATGAACATCTAGGGGGAAGTATTTTAAAACCTGACAATTAAATGAAATAGCTTTTCTAGGTCAGTGCTCCTCCTCTATTATATTTGACATCTTAACAATATGGAGCCATTTTAGTTTGCTAAACTAAATGCACTTTTGTCCATGTTTTTAGAAACTTGAAAATAATCTTTTGCAATAACCTAAAATACTAACCATTTTCCAGAGGAAATATAGCTTGCTTCTAGTCAACTCCAATCAAGAAAAAGATAAGCATTTTCTTCTGATAATTTTCCTTAAAAAATACTGGTAATTCTCTCAACTTGGTTTCAAGAAAAATCAAGATTTTTACCCTGTTAAAAAAAAAAAAACACTTTAAATTAATTTTGCCCTTTATTGTGCCCAGAGCGATTAGTTACCTTGACTGAAAAGGTTTCTCATTTTTATCCCAACCTTAACATTTCTATGACATACAAAGTTATTAGTATTGAATTGATGTTTAAAAGTGCCATTAATTCATTTACCCCAAATGTTCATTAACAATGTAAATGTATGCTGATGTTCTATGAGACAAGGAAGTGACTAATGACTCTTCGCACTAACAACACTTAAAATGAATAGAAACTTTAGATAGCTAATCTTGAAGTAATCAAGACCCTCATTCAGCTTGGCATCTCTGTATGCTCTAAAACAGCTGTCAACTGTTAAAAATATATACACAACACACACATACGCACATGCGAAGATAAAGATATGTAAATACATGGTTCCCCAAGTCATAAAGGTTACCAACTATGGTACATTTTTTATGTTCTGTCTATGTAAATATTTTATATAAAGCATCCATTTCATCTCCATAGGATTTTTTACTGTGAAACACATACTGCATTTTAATTTGAAACTTTATGTATCCCAAACAAATCTTTGAAGTTTTAATATTTCATTTTAAATAAAACATAGACTTAGATGGTGTTACATCTTTGGACATCAAAGTATACAGTCATTCCTGTCCATGCAGTCTGTCCATCCTTGTCTTCACAGAAGTATTTCAAGACAAAGTTTTTCAGCTTGACCTCAAGTTTCAGGCATTATACAAAATAATCAACTTGGTGAGAATCTGTATCTTCTGTATCATATAACCATAGAAATATGGAAGAGAGGTGATCCATCAGTTGGGGATGTTCTATGCAATATTGTGGAATATCAGGACATCTGAATTGTTTTTTGAAGCTGTGCTGTGTGCTTAAAGTATTATCTTGAAGGCAAAGTGATAGAAGTCTTCACTTAGATGGGGTAATAAAAATAAAACACATCACTGATAAGGATGCTGAAATAAAATATTTAATCATAGACCTAGTCAGATTCATTAATCTGCATGAAGTATTGTATTTTTAGTATGTGCTGCTGATACCAAAAGCTGATGGAGAAGCAGGAGATGTTCTGTCCAGCTCTAATTTTGAAATACTCTTAGAAGGCATTTTCATAAAATGAAAGAAATATCAGAAATACATGGATTGCTGTGAGGCATAGCTGGTTGGAAAACTGCATGCATAGACTACTTTTTGTTCATTTGCTGTCAGCTAGGAAGGATATATTGGATGGGATTCCAGAAATATGTTGATTGAGTCTAGTAGTATTCAGTGCTTTTATTAAAATCTCAGTGAAGCTATAGAGAGAAAACATGGTTTATTTGGGACAGGGCTCTTAGCACAATGAAGGGCACACATACAGTTCAAAGTATTCTTGAGATTTTGGAGAAGTGGCCTCAGAAGAATGAGATATGGTTCGCTAGGAACAGCTGCAAGGATTAATGTTGCGAATGCTAGGCAGGAGACAATTACCTAGCTGAAAAAACAAAAGTAGAGCATTACAGATGAGGTAAGTGTCATTTGGAGAAAGATCTGGGCGTTCATAGCACTCCAAATTTTGTGTAACTGAGGAACTTTCAATCTTGAGTTATGATGAGTCATGAGAATGTGCTTGTTTGCAAGTTTTAAAAATTCAGGAGAGGCTGTTAACTAATTGACAGTCAAGATCTTTTTTCTATCCCTTTAAAACATACCAAAAAAATAGATAAGATAGTGTTTCAGTCTTTTTCTGACGGTTGATTTGGCCTATGCTATTCTCCTTGTGTCTGATTTTTTTTCAAGATATAAGATTGTGCATTGAGTATATGTACTTATATATGCTTTTATAATATCATTCTTAATGGTAAGAAATCTGTGGCAGAGATTCTTACTTTTGCATTTTGATACTTCAAATGGAAGATGTAATTCATTTAAGAAATTTTAAGTTTGGATTATATCTTTTAGATCTGGTTGTATTTTAATTTATATGCATGTATGTATGTGTGCATTGTTAAGTTTGCTTTTGACTATAGTAAGTTAATGGTATCTTGCTACATTTTCTGTTCTAAGAATCTTCATGATATTGTTCATTTTATTCTAACAATTTTTTGAATTATTCCCTCTGAAATAGGGAACTTTATCAGAGAAACTGATGAACCTTACTTTTTTTTGTCTCCAGCAGAGACTTTATAAATCCTGAATATATGAAGAGAAATTTCAGAAACTTTGTTATTCTGCCTTCTCTTTCTGCATTGCTTCTGACAAACTATTTTGTTTGTTTCCAGATGCTTGAGGTTTCTATTACATTAAAATGGAATAACTAGGTTAACTGTTTCTGACCTGCTGTAAATTTTTACTCTGAGTTACAGCATTCACCACATTCTGACACAAGTTGTGAAGAGTGTAGTAGGTAGTATTCCCATTTCATTGATGTAATGAGAAAGTTGATCCTCTAAGGACAGACTGGAACAATGCATTTAATACTCTTCAATTTAATTTGCTCAATATCACAATTAATACAATTAAGGTCACTTGAAATGAAACTATTAACGAATTGGGTAATTTACTTTAACAATGTCAGTGTGTTCTCACAATTACATTTGCTTTAATTAGTGTACAAGCTATTACTTAATAGCATACTTCACATAGAAAAATGTAATGTGTTCTTTGTTCTTAATAGAAGAAAAGGAGAAATGTTTAATGGGTCTGAGTGTTTTGGATTTAGAGTTGGGGGGGGGGGGGGGGGGGTATATTTAATGTCCAAAGGCTACAGTTGGTGAGGACAGAGAAGGCTGATGTAGCTAATGTAGCTGGAAGGACAAAGATAACTACCAGAGTGTGTGACTGAAATTAATCCAGTTGAAGATAGATCAGTTGCCCACCTCATACTTACCATTGCATCCATCCTGATTGTCAAGTTTGCCGTGAAAAAAATATGAGAGATAGCAAGAGAACATTCATACTTCCATTTTGATCACATTCTGTGTGTTTCCATTGCTTGTCTTTGGAGAATTTTGCTGTTTTGGTGTTAACCTCATAACTCTGATCACTGGAAAGTATTACCATGTAGAACTACACCTTACATGAAATTTGAGATACCTGGTTTATATCAGTGTTACACAGAAAACATCTAGAAAATGAGGGGAATGAATTAATAAAGTAAATGTCACCTTTTGTGGACTAACAGGACCCATGCGCTATCAAACAATTTCCCCAAATCTTAAGTGTCATTCATACGGAACTGTTTTGGTCTTGGGTACATTTTTTCACCTTCTGGGGTTAAGCGAATTTTTGATGTCAGAAAATTGTATTGTCTCCTAATTAATCAGTAGCTATTCAGTGTTACAAGTTGGGGTTTTTTGCCCTTATAACCCCCTTCAGTCAGGGAGACAACGCTAATGCAGATTGCCCTGTATGGCATTTATCTGTCTCTGGTTTTAGAGATCATTTCCATGATGACATTTAAAAGAAACAGCCACAGAGGTCTAGACCTCTTTGTGTGAGAAGTACATTCCTAGGTAAAAGCACCTGAGAATGCAAATATAGTGAGTTCTTGGAGCCTCACTACTTTCTTATCAAATACTTTTGGTAGTGTATTGTATGACGTCATGTTTGTCATGTAAAGTGTGTTCTTTCATCTTCTCTACAGGGAGGGACATGTACATGAAGTAGAGCATTATGGTTTTAAGAATCCTTTTAAATATGCATGCTACTTTGTGTTTTCATTTAAAAGACAAGATTGCAACAGAGAACCTCTTTGCATTATATTGGAACAGAAGATACTGAGGGTTGTGATTGCTCTTAACATCTTTGAGATTTCACGCTATGGCCAGCACCAGGCCCTGAGAACCTCCCGTGTCCTTCATTGGCAAGTCTCACCCTTCAGGCAGAAAGCTTCAGTGTGCCCCACCATCACAGTTGTTATTAGTCATCCTCGTTCAAAACCCTTGTGCTTCTCCTCCTGGGCTTGGCTTTTCCATTAAAGGCACTGAAGAGCTGTCTTCAGTCTGGTTTGCTTTGTATTGGATGAATAAAAGCAAGAACGGTTTTCACATCTTCAAACACCATATGCTAACTAACAAGCATTTTAATATTCATTTATTAATAATAACTACTGTTTAGGTTGCTTCTAATTGAGCAGCAACAAGATTGTAGTGACAAAGGCTGTTGGAGCAACATGGTATGTCTTGAGCTAACTCAGCCTGTCACTAGCTCCTTCCCTACAGGACTTCATTTTGTCTTTTCTGTATTAGAAATACATTGTTATTAAGAAATCAGTTAATGCAGGAGCCATGCATGTTTAAAAATATTTTTTTTTAATATAAAGTTAGTTGAAATTTGTCAACACACACTATATTTTTTCCTTTAAAAGCTGTATTTTTACAGGTGTTGAAATGCCCATAGAAATTTGCCAGTTGTGGGCCCTTTGGTTTCAGTGCCTTGCTGCAAATTTGTATTTTAGGAACTGCAGGAGTATTTTAAATTACTTCAGCTGTGGGAGTTAATGTGAGTAGCTGACACAGTCTTGTGGATTACCTGCTTACAGAATTGGATTTTCCTCTTAGAATTGGTAGCTCAATTTTTATTTTTATTTTTATTTTTTAATATTTTTGTGTGTGTGTGTGTGATTTCATGTGAGTTGCACATTACATTAATTCCAGTTTGGAGGTTATACTGTGGCATGGGTAACTGGCACAAACATCATTTAGGGAAATTGACTTCAGTGGTTGGTAAAGCAGGTATTAGAGAAGACCGTTTGGACAGCAATGTCTGTTGATCTAAAATAAATCTAAGATATTAATTTTGAAAGTTTTACTCTAAATTGGTGTATGAAAATAAGAGCATTCTCACTAATGACACTGGCACACTACCTTGGTTCAGTCATCTCAGCTGGGAGTTTCCAGTTATTTCCAGATAGAGTCCTGCCTGAATACTGACATAAATCACTTGTCAGCCTCATGTCATTCTTCTAATAAGTCCTTGTGACCCTACTTTGGGAAAAGCTGATTTCAGCATTTCTTTTTCTTTTACTGGCTTTTCCCAAATCCATTTTAAAGCTCAACTAGTTGGCTCTCATCTCACTTCCTAGTATACCTGTAGTATAATACGTGCAGTATAAAAGGAAATGATGCAAGTTGAATGAAAAAGAAAGATTTTGTTTACTAAATTTTACATGCTTAGAGGAGCTTAAAATACCAAGCAAAAATTTCCATTTTAAGTATAGTAACCTACTGAACAACAAAATTAAAACAGAATAATCTTTTTTAATGTGACCTCTGTAAGATGTAATTAAGAGTATGTTGAAACTAGTTCATTATTAGAAATTTTACAGAATCTAACAGTGAGAATGGAACAATTCTTTGAATATTTTACTCAGACTTGATACGGAAATATAATATGAAGGTTACTACCAGTAAACACCTCACATATTAAGTGTTTCCAGGCAATGATCAAATTATGTTAAATGGCTATATCTCCTACATATGGAAAAGGCAGGTTCTCTTAATTTAAAAAAGTTGAACTGTACAAGTTTGATTGTACTCGTGTATGTATAATAAAAGACTAGTAAATCAGAATTCTAGCTGAGGCCAGCATGATTGGTACAGGATAATAATTAAATGTTTTGAGTTCACTTCTGTCCTGATGTACAGAAGATTGTAATTTACAAAGCAGTCTGTGAATTGTGTGCAGCTAGCTGATGTTACAGACCTCTCTATCTGAGATTAAATGAATGTTAAAACATTTTGAAAGAGTTTAACTGCCACAGATTTGATTGTATTAGAAATTGATTGCTCTATATAACAGAAATATGTCAGCACAGACGGGATCTTTCCTGTCTTTCATATATGTGGACATTTATAAAGAACTGGAATTCCTTATTTTAGAAAGGGAAGGCTTACACTTACTTTCACTTAAGTGCCAAGTGATACTGCAAAGCTTCAATTTTAGGCTTCTGATTGACTAATAAGCCTTATTCTTTAGCCTCCTTGGGTACCCCTGTCCTTGTCCTCTTTGGACATGCAAAATTTAAGAGGTGTGAAAGGGGCGAGGTATAAAGTGCCATCATACTTATTTTAAGTGTTAAGAAATTATCTGGTAAAATGTGTATAATTTATTGACAATCTGGCCTTTTAACAAAGAAAAATAGGCCTATGCTTAGGTTGCCACTGCTGCAACCGAAACAGCTGATACTTTAATGAACAACATACTGAGGGCCATCCAGGACATAAGGCAAATTAAGCAGGTTACAAACTGCGTATCTTCTGTTTAGGTGGAGGAGATCTCCCCAGCTCTGACAATTAGCTCCACTGATCAGGCAAGCAGACAGACAGAAACAGAAGGAGGCCATTTGTATCAATTTGTGGAACAGAACTAGTAATGAAGTAAAATATCCATACCAGGTAGTTTCACCTCCACTTTGGAACAGATATTTCTAACTGTCGGCTTCAGCTTCGCAATAACAAATAAATAAATAAATATGTGCTGCTTAACAAAAGCTTATTTACTGTTGTTTACAAATCGAGAGCAAAGGAATAATAATACTTCTAACCTAGAGGGTTTTTTTAAAAGGAGAAAACATTTTCTGGACATACAAGCAAATATGAATCTTGGTAACCTGACAGCTTTGTTTAAACAATGAATTTGAGTTTCCTTTCATGAAAATCTTTTCAAAGTACAGCAATTCAGCTGTGAAAACCTGAATACATTAATGATGACAAAGAACCTCTGGAATGAGCCAACATTTGTTTTTGTTCTTTTACAACGTTTCCTGATGAATTGCACATACAAAAGTGTTGCAAGTTATTTTAATTTTCTTTTCTTACTTTGATAATAAATGTCTCCACTGTTTACCTTTTTGGTTAAGGTACCTTATTATTACTAATCATCTTTAATTATTTATAACAACATGACTGTGAAAGATGTTTCTTAAAGAGTCAGGGACCTGATCCTGATCCTATTAAAATTAATGGCTAGATTCCAATTGACTGTAAAGGTAACAAGCCTGAGTGCCCTTATTGTCTAAGGGAAGCAGTAATTTAGACCATGGTACTGGATTGTAGTTAGTTACTTGGAGTTCCTTGATTTTGGCTGTGTTCAGATTTTAAGCATTTGTTGTCAAGATTTAGCCACGTAGAGGCAGAGTGCATATAACTGACTTAAAAGTCCTGGTCTTCATTTTACTCATAAGATACACAATAATTCAAAAAAGGCTAAATATACAGGATAATAGGAGAACGCCTTTTTCTCTAAACAAAATGTGAATAGCCTTTCTGCTTTTGTCTGTCTTGCTCCACAGTCAACAAAATACCAAACTAACCCAGGTCTAAACAATAGTGGATAAGGAACATCGTGTTTCAAATGCACATATGTGAGCATATATTTAAATCTTGTTTTGTATAAGTGAACTATTGCTGGGTTTTGTTTCTAAATATTTTAAGCTTGAGATTTATATGGATGTACATATATACACACACTATGGCAAGACTGAATACTTCTGTCAGGTCTAGAGTATCTTTTAGTTATTCGTAAGTATCCCTGTTCAGCTTTTTGATCATGTCAGATGTTTGGATCACTGCATCAGTAATCATGTGACTATAATGTTTCAACTGCAGTACAAATGACACAAAAGGATATAGCAAATCAGATTTATTTTCACTGTCTGTGACAATCACACAAACTTGTGATGCAGTTTGTGCTCCATGGCTCGATGTGTTTAAAAAGGGAACTGGGACTTGGGATGTTTGTTTTGCATCTGTGTGCTTACCTCATCCTATTAGAAGGGGTTGTATACCGAAGAAGCTGTGAAATTAATTCTCATAACTGCCGTAGGAAGAACACACGACTATTATGTTGTCATACAAACAGAAATTTGAAGCAGGTGAAATGATATGCCTAGTTCATACAAGAAGTATGTAGCAGGGCCAGGCACTGGACCCAGATCATTCAAGGTCCAGAATACTGCCACAGTGACAGTGCTGTCCTTCAGCTCTAGCTTTCATTCAGCCAATTTTTGTGAGGCAGATAGTTAATTCACTAAAAAGAGTAACACAGAATACACACATAACCTTTTCATGTTTTATATACAAACTTAAAATAAATAGCACTTGTCAGTTTAGAAATGTCAACTAAAAGTATTTTTGGTAATGGAAATGAAAAATATTTTAGAAGAGACAGATCGTTGTCACCTTTTCAGTATTATGAGTAATCAAATAAATTTTAAATGTTTTGAATATGTTAAACTATACCCTAAACTTTGGTAAATGGTGGCCCAATACACATGTGTGTGGCTGTTACTATTAAAACATGATTTGGCCAAAAATTTAAGGAATACTACTTCAACTTAATGAAATAGTTATCAAAGTTGATTTGTTTGTATTTTTTTATTTCACTGTTCTGTATTTCAGCATTGCCAGCTCCTGTCTTAAGAAGAGGGAAAACACTCAAACTTATTAAGAGATTTTTTTTAAATCAAGCGGTACATACTACTTTTAATGTTTATTATGTTATTAGGTACTGGGGGCACTAGGTGGCTTGATGTATAGCTCAGTGTACCTGCAAATCGGTGAATACGGTGGTTCCTTCATATTTACCCTGCAGCTACTGTTGAGGTAAATGGAATATCTCTCTGATATTTCATGGAAAGTAGGTGGAAAGGTTAAAAATCAGATTTAATATCAGTAAACTATAATGGCCACAAAAAAAAAAAAAAAAAAGCTCTAATGCTCTAATTTGCCTCTATTAAATATCTTAATTCTGTCCAAACAGCTGGCAGTTAAATGCTTCTGCTTGGATACTAGAGTGATAAGCAACACATAAACTCTGGGGTAGGAAGACCACACTCAAATATTTTTAAAAATCTTATTCAGTTTAGTGCAACTGGGGACCATGTAACCAAAATATTAGCAGTAGCCCTGTATGACAAATTTATCCACTAAAATTTTGATATCCCCTTACAAATTACTATTCTTGATCTTCCTAGAAGTTAAAAGGCACAAACTTCATCCAGATAAAGCTTTTATGGTGGTGATAATTCTTTTCTTCTGAGAAATTGGATTTGTAATGGAATCAATGATTTAACCTTAGGAAAAATGAACTGTAGAGTATTTCAGTACAAAGTGCAATTGATGGGATAGAGTTCTCATGTAATATGAGTGAAAGTATTTTTTCAATGATGTGAAAATATTTGAGTTTCGTTACAGTGGGGTATGTTTTCTATACATTGTAATATTTGAAGATACTATTGCTGGTTTTGTTTACTTCTAATTTGAAATATTTAAAGGGTGGAGCAACAGAACATAAATCTGTCCATTAGTGGACATTTCTACTTTGCACTCAGATGAATTCTCATCAAATTTGATTTGCTGACTGGTGGCCAGAACAGATGTTATCTTAATGGAAGAGAGAAGCATATTGAGCCACAGGGCCACCTCCAAACTTCTGTGATCCAATATTGCTTCATTGTTTACTGAAGTACAAAAGAAAATACACCTTTGCAAAAGTGTACAAAGCTCCATTCTGAATAATCACAGCTAGGTGGCCACAACATTATTTGCAACACTAAGACTGAGATTTTTTTTTTTCCAGAAGAAGTATAGTATTAATTGTTGCTACTCTTGAAAAAAAAGATTAAAAATGCCCTGACAGATGAGTTTGTGTGTTTTGCTTATTTGAATTTGAAAGAAAGAAGGAATGTAAATCAGAGATTATACTGTGGAAGACTGTGGTTTGGTGTTCTTGTGACTATAAGCAGTGAAAACGTCTGTTTTAAAAGTTCTAGAATTAAAAATGACATTTTTCTGCAGGGTTAAATTTAATGTATTTTGTAAATTTATCTTTATGATGAACACATGACAGGCTTAGTTGTGGCATTTCCGTGAACTAAAGTTACACCATTGTAACGGTGCTATTAGAAAAACTACTTGTTTAAGTGAAGATTTTATCTTTTTTATTATTATTTTAAGAAACTGTTTTGTAGCATACTTCTATCAGAAGCAAACTTCTGATTTGGAAAAAAAACCATGTAAACCCTGTGTTAAATGCTCCTTGGTACTCTTTAAAAAAGAGCATACTAAGCCTGTATTAAATGGTCTTTAGCTCTTTCTTGTATATTTAATTTTTGCAGGAAAAAAATATTTTTTTTAAAAAAGCAGCTATAAAAGAAAACCACAGATTTAATTCTGGACATGAAAAATCTGCTACAGATTTTTCATCTTGGAATTAATATGATATTTATGATACTACAAGTCATCTAGATATTACAAATTTAGGAAGATACTTGCAGGTTTTCTGCGATTTCAAAGACACTTACTCATATCTGTCAGATTCAATTTGAGATTCCTATGGAAAAATGAGCCTGCATTTGGTATCTGGCATTTGCATTACTTGGCTAAAGACAGTTTTATATTTCTACATATAACTCTGTTCCCTGCTAAAGCCGTAGCTCAGAGCAGCAACTTCAAAATTTTTGAAAATACCTAAGTGGTTTGGGGTTTTTTATTAATACATATAGGTGAATTTAAGTAGAACATTGTATTAACTCTGACAGTGTCATAACTCGAATACAGAAGTCAAATATTTCTGATTTTTGTGAAGTTGAAATCAGTTGTCAATTGATGGTTACTTTTTATGCATATAACAAAATTATAATAATTGCATTGAAACAATCCTGAGTCTTGAGATAGGAAATGGTGATGTCTGAAAATCATGTATCGAATTACGTGTACAGTGATAATCTGTTAGCCTAGCAAAAGGAGCAACTTACACCGTGGATCCTACAGCGTTGGTGCTTACTATAATAATATCAAGTCTTTTCAGCAAGAGAATAAAAATAAGTTACTTTATGATTCCTTCGTGCTATAAACACATTAGGAAGAGAGGCATGACTATTGAGAAATGTTAGTAATCAGGGTTTTTTTAAGGTAATTTAAACTTTAAAGATTATTTGAGGCATTAGAAGACCAACATGGTTCTTTGTGAAAGGAGCAGAATTATGCAAGTCCCATGTTCAACTGCCTGCCAGTGCCCCTTCTGGTTTGCCACCTAGATAGCCATTGATGGCTCAGCACAAGCTACCACTTCGAAGTTGGAATTATTCCCCCATTTAGGTCTTTACTTTGACCATCAAGTGATTTTCTGTTTATAAATTGACACCATGTTGCACTTAAGGTGGTGAGTCAGTTTTGAGACTTTTATTTCAGTAGTTTTCATTTACCAGTTGCTCCTAAGTCTGTATCTGGTTTCAATTTTGATGAAGTTAAAGCAAAGCACAATTTGAAGGCTTTGGAATGGGTCTGTTTTTTTCTTTTTACAAACCATATGTCTGTGCTCCAAAGGCCTGTCTTGTGGCTGGTTAAAAGAAAAACACCTATAAAAGGCCGCACTCTGAGAAATATGTACTATTTTCAGGCAAAAATTCTTTTTATTTGGTGTTTACTAATTGCACTTTTAAAACTTTGCCTAGAGGTAGGGAGGAGTGTTTCAAAAATAAGATGTTTAAGTAAAATGACTACAAAAGCATGTAATCTTCCATTTTAGTGTATTTCTTCTTCTGAATAAGTTATGCTCTAATAAAAATTAAAGAGCAAGTTGCATTTCGAAGATCAGGTCATCGTAATTCATTGACATTAGGCCACATAACTGAATAATGTCTTACTTCAGTGAAATACATCAAATGAGATCAACAATTATGACTCATAAACATGCCTCGCAGGCATAAAACAGCAGGGAATTAGCATGTGAGGCTGATAAATATGCATGTAAATAAGCTCCCAAAGGAATAACATGGGTTTGATTGATAGGTTTAGAATTGGAACATATGTAAACCCCTTTATTCCTCATTCTGGTGTAGCTAAGTAAAGATGCGTTTTACTTGTTAAAAGTTTCAATAACTTTGTAAATCTTAATGCCACATCTGCTTTTGTGTGTGCAGGCACGTGGGAGTGTCACTTGAGAGATTGATTGAATTGTCTACAGGGTAGATGCCCTTACACTAAGATTGTAGAGTTTGCGTATGTGTATTGGAGCAGTAGCGTATGTGCATGCACATGTATACATGCTTGGGCACTGCATATTAGGTGGTGTTAAGCAAAAGATTCTTATGGCGTTTGTTTTACTCGGAATTTACAGATTCTAAAGTTTCCTTCGCAAGTAGAAAACTGAATTTTCAGTTTTGGTATATGCCCCGGTATATTTATTTTTGCAAATACATTCTGCATTGAAGGTAATTACTATTTATATTACAGAAAGTCCCACAAGTGCTACTACATTTAAGAGTCTGGCAGTGATTCTTTATAAACTTCCATTTTTGTTGGCATCTTACAGCTTGAGCTCTTATCTACAACTTCAAAGTACCTATCACAGCAGTATCTTTATTTTGATCAGCACAAGTGTTTATGCTGTGCAGAGATTTACATCCATATTGTTAGAAAAGTATCTATCATACTTTGTGTTTATAAAACATTAATACTTTGCTTTACCAAGTACAGACCAATTGGTTGCCATTGTCATGTGGCCTGGTGTACATCTGCTTTATTACCATTCCCTGCTATTAGGCAATAAAAACTTTTCCAACTGATGCACACTTGCTGATGTTGCATCACACTGTAATTATGCTAAAGTGATCTTAGACCAGTGGCAGGCAAGACGCAAAATCATTTTCAATAGTATGAAGGGTGTATTGACTCTAGATTTTAGTTAAGTGTGGTTTATAGCTAAAATAGTCAGTCTGAGAAATTGGAGATGGGCTGGTATTAGAGATCACAGTTGTTCATGTGTGAAAACCTCAATTCTGTAATACCTGCCTTTTGCTTAGAGTTACCTTTCTGTGGAAATAAAGCTCAAGCAAAATGACTTCTATCTGTTTAGATTTATAGGATAGCAGAGAATATATTTTCTAGTTAAGATCAGTAAATTCAGGAGCTACTGCTTAGTTCTGAAAGCCGTCTCTCTCTGCTGCTTAAAAATAAATAAATAAACTTGTAGCACTTAGAGACATCAGCATCAAATCTCACGTGGGTTCTCATGAAGCAATTTATAGCTACCTTGTGTAATTTGTATAGAAATGTTAAGCTGATCCCTGCTCCAACAGCATCAACTGCTTACCCTGGAATGTAACAGCCTGTGACACCAAGAAAAAGCAAGCCCTGTATATAGACTAGGGGAGGGGATTTTGCGTAACAGAGCTGAATAAGCAGATTGTTATCAGGAACTCTGACGGACCATGTTTCTAGCTGCATAGCACTGTCCTTTTTCACAGAGGATGCCTAGATATCTCTTGAGCCAACAGAAATAGAAAATACACCACTTTTTTTTTTTTCTTTTTTTTTTTTAATTCCTAACAAGGTGCCCTTTTTACAGTCAGGGCCTTGACAGGCTGTCACTCAGTTTCCAGTCCCCACAAGGAATGTCTTTGAATGGCCCAAGAGAAGCCAGAAAATTGTCGCTAAGTGTTTTTTTCATTCACCTCTAGAATTTTCCACATTTTCTCCAACATGTGTGAAGCCACTGGGAAATATGGTTAAATGAGTTAAGCAGACATCACCCATCTGTGCATCTCAGGGAAAATAAAAACAGTGCTGTCCCTCCGAAAGCTTTTTTGGTACATAACCAAAATCAGAGCAACCACCACACTCTAAAGCTAAAACTAGGCAAGGCTCTTGCGGGAAGAAAGGGAGGAGCACTTTGAAGAAACTGCGTCTTCTGGCTTGCCCCACTCTTGCTAGTGCGTGACCTTTGCAGAACATAAGGTGGTCCGAGCACCTGTGCTCCTCCAAAATGCCTGAAGGCTACTGGACACCCAAAAAACCATGACTGCACATCATATCTGCTTTATAGAGTTAAAAACCTGTCATTCAGCCCCAGCTCTGAATTTCAGTCCCCTCACAAGCCAAAATGAACACGTTGCATCCTCCTCCTTGTTTATATAATTCTAGATAGAAGGCATTGCAAGAACCCTACTTTTGCTCAAGTCTTGATTCACCCTTTAATATTGTTCATTGCCATTTGTTCTACTACTGAAGTGATTTGTAATTTATATCTCTCAAACGGTTCCCGCTTGGATTTCTCATGCACTGAAAAGTCAGATGCCTGACATTACTGTGTAAAGTTAAGTGCTTGGGGTTAATGAATGGCATTAAATTTTATGAGGTCATGTCCAGTAGATGTTAAAAAAAGCTTAAGGCAACTTTATCACTGGTAGAAATTAACAGTTGGCACGAAAGAATGCCCAAGGGAGTTCAGTTCTAAGCAAAAATAAAATTGGTGGTATAAAACCTAAAATATAGAGTCATTGTGATTAATGTAAACATTTTTGTTAGGTAATTGGTTATGTGTTGCAGTAAAAGAAATGAGACCTCACAGTTTGAAAGGAAAGAATATTATTGTATTTAGAAAGCAATTAATGTTTCTAGTAAAATTTAAAAAATCTACATCCGTACAATATTTATATTCTTTCGGTAAACATATAACCTTTGGGGCTATGTTTATCAAATAGTCAAGTCTCCACTTATTTACATTACTTTTTTCTTTGGGCAAAATGTGTTTTCCCTAGTGGAGTACATTATTTTGTTTCATTAAACCTTTTTTTCTACTCACATGCATTGCTTATATTACAGACCAAATGAGTAAATTCTGTGTACTTAAGTCATTTAAGGTTTGTGTTTTGGGGTGACTGATGGATGGCATGAAAATTCTGTTTCAGAAAGAAAATGGCTACATTAACTTATGGATTGATCTGTTTTGCATAATTATGTGGGGAACTATTCAGTAATTACACTAGTATTCACATGCTGTAATTGTCGTCTTCTTTATTCACTGTCATTCCAATGAGAGGAAACAGAAAACTTGTTCAGACGTATATATTCTTTTCTCACTCTGTCTTACAACCTGCAGTCACAGCATATAGTACTTTTCAAATAATGCCTGTGCTCAAGTAAGACAGCTATTGTCTTGAATTTTACTCCCACAGTATGTGTGTAAATACTGCACCTGTACCTCAGAGTCTTTTAATACCACACTATAGATATGCCTAAATGACCTTGTGCAGACCTGTTCCTTTCACATCACTTGAGATCTGTGCCATCTGGATGATGCAGTGTTGGAGGGAACAGTGTCAAGCCTACTGAGAATGCAGAGCTCTAGTAGGAAAGAGTCAAAGCTTCCAGATCAGAGCTTTATCTCCTCTCCAGTTGGACAGAGAGATACCATATCTGTCATACAGCATGGCAAACCATGGCCATATCCTGAATTTGAAAGGGGGTATCTGAAGAAAAAGTGAAAATACTTTAGAATCTGTAGTCCCTCAGGACTGCTCTTTTGCTCTCCAGGAAGTTCTTTTTGTGTTTTAATATGAATTACATATGCGAAATGCCTTTTCACATTTTCCTTAGGTGGTACTTGATCAAAAAATACAAAGTCTAAAAGCTGATGCTCTCTGATGCTGGGTGACATTTTTGTCTTGCATCCAGACTGTCTTCTTTTTGGCTAAAAGATAGTGAATATCTTCTGTCTCAGAGAACTGGAGTAGCTGTCTAGAACAATTGTCTACTTCTTAACATTTTTCCTATTATTTATTGCGTAAACTAAATCATCAACCTTTTGGAAAATTCAATATAATTGTGTGCAAGAAAAATCTAGTCATCCTTGTCTAATTGATGTTTTTGAAGTCTCCTGTTTCTTACATCTCCAAGTGCTTCATACTTTCATCCTTAGTTCCATTCTGAAGTGCTACCAGGGATTGACACTACTCATCCTCCTCATAGGAGGACAAGGGTGGAGAACAGAAATCTGTCCTGTGATGGATTCCATACTTCTTCACAGAAATGTTTTGTGGGAAGTTCTTTGTCATTATCTACAACAGAGGGGCCATTGTTCAACAAACTACCTTGCACTGTAGTAAATAGAAGTGTTTTGTCGTTCTGGCTGTCAATTTGATATATTTTTATATTCTGATGTAGCTGTGGACTTTCATCTCTTAGACATCTAGAATTTATTGCTAATGCGTATATATCTTTGCTCTTCAAATTTTTCTAGATCCGTCATTCACAACATGCATCAGCTTTTGTTTCAGCAAAGTATGCAGTTGGTGCTCTCCAAATTAAATAAGGGTTGATTTTAAAGACTTTTGATTAAAATCTAGTGTTTTCATTATGCTTTGACATGATTTGGCAGTTAAAAAGCTCTAGCTCAATACTTCTTTTATGGTGTTCGGTGACATGTTTTTTCATCAGAGAAATTTATAGGAAGTGTAGGGTACTGCTCCATTTCCTGTTCTCTGAAGTATGGGTCTACTGGATACACAATGTATTCTGAGAATTAGCAGCCTTAATTACAGCCTCAAGTTAGGAGTCTTTGGCTTCCTGAATTCATCTTACAAAGCCAAGCTAGGCAGCTTTAAGCTCAGGTGTCCCTTTCTGGTGCAGGTTCCTTCTGTGTAGTTAATTTGATTAGTATAAGGGCTGTTCCACTGGCAGCAGGACTGTCCTTTTCAGGGTTGAGTATTTGAATCTAGGTGGCAGTGGTATTTATTTTCAGGTTGTTGGGATTTTTTGTCAGACCATCTTGCTCAGGTTTGCCTGGTAATGGCCCTGTCATAACCTAACGGTATCCTAGCATGATTTTTTTTTTAATACTGTATTTCTGAATTGTCTTACCTTTAGACTCTGCTACTGATGGAATATCTCCATTAAGTTTTACCCAGATAATTTAAACTTTACTGAGAGACTAAGTTGCTTTTTTCAAAATTCTTCACACAATACGTTTGTCGGGGAATTAAAACAATGTCTTTTCTGTTGTGTTATGAATGATGGATAACAGAAGTAAAAATCATATCCACTTTAAGGTCTTGTGTTCATAGTTTAGTAAACCATCTACTTTTTAGGGGATTTTTGTCTGTAATGCTGCTAAAATGTGTTACATATTTACATTATTCAAAACATGTATTTTCAATAGATAGGAGCAGGATCATGTTTCTAACTAATTTAACAGTTATTCTGCAGTTTATGTTGATACAAATCCAGAGTAGTCTGTTGGACGTACAGATCTGATTGCTTCCAGCAGTGCTAAAAGGAGTTGTGATAGGGGAGGAGAAGGCTGCAGCTGGAGAGAGCCGGAGGAGCCAAGCTTGCTGGGGTGACAGGGATGCTTTGGGTGCCCAAGTGCCTTTCCCTGGCCCTGGGTGTTTTAGTAGTTGGCTGCTTCCCACGTTGCTTCATGTGGGACTTTCTTCACCTTTTACTATGTGCTTTTAAAACTGTAGCATTTGAGGGAAGTCCAGGCATTGCCCAGGCTTGCATCTCTGTGACAGCTTCCTAACTTCAAGCTTTTCATCTGCTTCCTCTGCTCAAAGCCAAAACCCACAGTTCAGCTGCTGACTCTCAAGATTAGTGCCAGCCCCTCCACGGGATGCCAAGTAGCCCCACTACCTTCTAGTTTCTTGCGTGCCTCAATTTCCGTGTTTCCATTTGCAGCAACGGCACTGCTTCTTCTATTCTTTTTGGCTGCCTCCTAGCCATAAATGCTGTCTGTTGCCCCATTCCAGAGAAGCAAGTAGCTAGTTACATGGGTGTCGGCACAGTAGTCACATGGGTGCTCTGATTTCAGGCTGAACCTCTTTGTGTGTACATGCTGGGCAAAGGAAAGTGTTCTTAAACATACTTACACTAAAGGAAGAAGGTCAAAGAAAGTACATTCTGTTTTCAGGAGAAGCCTTTGACATCCATCAATAGTGCTATAAGTCATCAGCCTGCTGTAGTAGCTTCCTTTGATGAGAAACTGCAAAAAAAACAAAGCAGAATTGCTCCTGCTCCTTTTAACCTCTCATGCTGGTTATCATGAGACCACCTCTACAGCTTTAGGAGGTGAGGCTGTGTATCACTGCCACATGGCTTCCTGGCCAGGCTGGCCTTTCTCCTGATAAACCTGTTATTCTCTGTTGAAGAGCAGCTAGCTTCTTGTTGAAAGGGCAATTCTATTTCAATAAAAGAGCACTTAATCCTTTCTCGTTTGTCTTCTGCTATCATTTAATCTTGGCAAAACAACAGAATGTTAGGAAACTTCTGCTCAATCTTTTTCGGCTACGTTTTTTCCTAGACTCAATGGAATATGCATTACTGCTTTTGAATATGAAAATCTAACTATACTTACATATGATTTATTATCCCAAACAGAAGGATTGCATCTATCTATAAGATAGAAATGTGGTTAAAAATAGGCTGTAATTGAAGTAAATTAAAGGACAATAGTAGCCTTCAAACGTATAAAGAGATGGTACGTTTTTCTTATTGTCAGTGTAAATGGTCTCTGGAGACCACCTTTTTACAGTGATTGTGCATGTCTAAGATTAAGCAAAGCTGCATGACCAGTGCTATCTCAGGAGGATGCTGAGTCATTAACTCATGTTTATTGCCTCTTGCCATCTTTAGATTATTGCAATTTATAGCTCAAAGGCCTTTTAGGCTGTTTATAAGTTAAAATTAGCTAAATTCTTCTGGATGCGAGTGATAAGTCACACAGCATTTGTATATCATGGGACGTAAGTTCCTAGCGATGATACCAGGCGGCTTCTGAGATTTTTTTCTTTCTGTGCAAAGTCTAATTATGCTACTTGTCCCTAGTTATACTGGATTGCTCTATCCTCTGTTTTTCTAATTTTGCTAATTTTTTATTTTGTTAAGTATGTATGCTCTTAAAGAATTTACTGAAGTTAGAGATGATACTAGTTATTAGGTATACAGCTTCCATTTCAATCAGACTACATTAAAATGTTTGTATCTTTTCCTGGAGTCTTTTGAGTCACATTTGGTGATGACCTAGGGACTTGTTTAAGTTATATATGGTAAATGATCAACCAGGTTAAGTAGCAGATAAAGGCTGTAGTATTGAGCATATGAACAAAAGTGGACATAATTTACTATGGACCAAAGTTGGGTTCATTAGGAGAAACAATAACTGAGAAAAAAGTTAGAAGAATCCCATTTTACCTTATCCTGTGGATTTTTTTCTTTTACCAGTTTTATTGTTCCTGGTAACATTCAGTCCAGGAATTATTGAAGTAAATGTTTATCGAGTTCAGTGGAAGTCACAATTGCTTATATAAGCTAATGTTGTGTGGTTCCCACTAAATGGGAAGTCAGAATATTTTTTCATGTAAGTGCATTTTCAAAAGTGTTTAAATCACTATTAGCATCATAGTTAAATGTGGCCTTCCCATCATGCTCAAAGAGATTATATTAAAGCACCTCTGAATGTAAATTATTTAAGATCTCAGTACCTCGCAATCACCTGAGAATTCTCAAGCATTCCTATGAATTGGTTCAGTGGTACTGGAGTAAAATTCCTTATTCTTTGTATTTTCTTGTTTTTATTTCAGAGTACAGTGTCTAGCTCAGCCTGTTTTGTTAAAAGCAGAGGCTTCATCAGGAAAATAAATAATATGAATAAGTCCTTTGAACATACTTATTGTTGAGTTTATTTTGAGCTTCAAGAGGCTACATTTCTTAAACACAGATACTACATTCTAATTTCAAAATCAGTCATCTAGACTTTTGTATATCTTCTCCCATCCACACTTTTTCACACATACATTTTACATGTGGAAAAGTCATATGTTAATTTACGGGCTAACCTAATGACAAGGTTAGTGTTTAGAGTTGTGAACACTCAGAGGCAGTTTCACTTAAAATGGAAACCCTCTTATTTTTATGTGTCTTGATTTAAACTGGAGTGCATAGACAAAATTATTTCAAACAGATTTTGCCTGGAGAATATGCAGAGTTTACTCATATATGCATATACACATGTGCAATTGTGATTTTATATGCAAAGATCATAGAATATACCACTTGATTGTCATAAATCAGCAATCCAGAAGACTCCGGAATTGACTGTGTTTGAGCAATGTGCAATACAAGATACTGTTAATATCTCCAGAAGTTTTTGTTCATATCTACAGACGAATGTGTCTGCCTATTATATTGTCCAGCAGCTTTCTGCAGGGGAAAAGCAGGCTTTGATTTTGCACCTTGGTGTCACCGTTCCTTACCTATTTTCAAATGTCACCAGCTTTCACTATCACAAGATTAGCATAGGTGTGCACACTGTCTTTACAACTGTGTTCCTTTCCTAACTCAAATAAGCTTAAAGGGAAAAAAACCACTGTTAATGCTTAATATATTTTCTCATATTAAAATTCAAGGATAAACAAATGAAATAGCCTATGTAAGACTTTTGTACTTCTAACAGCCAAGTCTCACAGTTATTTATCTACATATATTGGTAATTATCATAGTGTATAATTTTTTTCATTCATAACAAAATATAATATTTTAGGGCACAGTTGTTGAAACTAAAACGCTACCAAAAATCTGTACCAAGCAATGCATGCATTCAACATATGCATCTGATGCTAAATGAACTTGAAGTAAGGGATAGAGAGTCAGGTTTGTACTTAAAAGATTGCTCACCAAAAAGTTGCATCATATTTATTTCAGAAAACTTAAACTTGAAATGTTCTTCAACTTTCCAGCCTAATAATTATTTAATAAATATCAGAAGTGCTGTGCACTTAATTCTTTAGCTGAAGGCATTATTTTCAGTTTCTGTACACTGCTTCGAGCTTGCTCCATTTAATCATTTTAAAAGCTTATTTGGTGTAAATTGAATTTAACACTGTAGTTGCGAGGGTGTTATGTAAAAAGTCCGAAAGATTGTCTGCAGCATAGGGGCTGCTGGTACCAGAGATGGAGCTTCAGAAGGGGAGCAGCGGCTGCATCATCTTAAACTCTGCAGCACCCTCTCTTGACACGATGCGGCAATGCCGTCAGCTTCCCTCCCTCGCTCCTCGGAATCTATCAAAATACAGAACAGAGGATTCCATGGCTCCGCTGTGTTTTACTTTTTAAAGATCTAGTTTATGCAGTAAAATCTCAATTTGCCGTATGTTTTGGGATTAGTCCTCCTTTTATTTTTATTTTTTCTCCTCCTACTGCCATTTTGGTCTATCAGCGGACTCAAATCGGAAAGCTTCAGTTGTCTCGGTCTTTTTGGTTTTGTGGGGGTTTTTTTCCTTTCTGCAGAGATCCTGAAGACTTTCCAAACTGCATATTTGGTGCTGTAGAAATACAAATAGTCTGCTCTTTTGTAAACCTTTCAATTGTCAGACTGCTCTCTCTCAAAATAATAGAGGAGCCTGGAATCGCCCATGCTAAAATTAAGAATTTATAACTGTATGGAACAGATGTTTTCATAAACATTTGCTATAATTAATTTCAACTAGGGGATTGAAGGAACAAAGCAGTTTTTCCCTCTTCAAAACTTTATTGCCTTTTCCCCATATAGTGAACTCAGAAATCTTTGCTTTAATATTGTTAATGAAACAAATTTACTCTTCTGTTTGATTATCATTGTGAAAAAGAAAAGCTTAATTTGAACAAGATACCGGCCTTTGGAACAATGGACAAATACACTGAATTTCAAACATCACAGATAAGAGATTAAAATGCAGAACATAAGTCTTTAAGTGCTCATTTCTGAGACTACAACTCTGTGGTGTCAATTGTCAGAGATTCCTACATATTATAATTAATTTTATCCTAATCAGTTTGATGAATATCTATCTGTGGAGTAAATACCGTGAAGGAATTTTATGTTTCAAGAGTTGTGAACCTTGGTGTTACAAAAAGCAAAGGAGTCTCGTGGCATTATATATAGTTTTAATGCATAGTAAAATGCTTATTGTATGTTGATTACCCCTTTATATTCACAATAAAGGTCTGCAATCTGTTAAGCAATTTTTTTTTTGTTTGCATTATATGAGGAACACATTTTGACTAAAATCATTCTTCCATATTTGTATTGTCACTAGTTTTTGGGGGATATTGTTTGGAATGTATATAGTTTAGGGCCAGAAATTTGGTGTTACTGCAAAGAAGAAAAAATATCCATGCATTATTGTTCTGTTTTCACTAGTTCCTGTATATTATATAAATATCATTTGAGAAAAAAAAAAATGTTTAAAGTTTTAAAAAAAGAACAGCTTAATTGTTTTACACCTGAAAGAACTAGTGCAGCTGCAAGGATTTTTTTGAGCAAACTAGAATTCCTGACTGATCTGTCATCTATAAAGTGTGCAAAGAAAAATAGGTAGCTGTCATTAAAATTACATTTCAGCTTTCAATAACCATTTAATGAGTAGCGTAATTATATAAGTATGGTACCTCAAGTACTTCACTCAATAATTAAAAATAATCTCATCTTTAAAGTGAAAGTGCTATAATTATTATTTGACTTAACCAGGACCACTGTTATGATCTCCAGTGGCACCTCAGATTGTTCAAAGTGGTTTTGAAAGTATAAATTAAAATTGGATAAATCATTAAATTATTAAGCTTTAAATATGCTGAAAATGAATATAGCATGGAATTTGGAAGTCATGTTATAAGAATTGACAACCTTAGACTGCAAGCAGTGTTTTTAAAATTTTCCTTGTCTCTAATCATAAAACACTGCATTAATGATTGAGTGGTTTATATCAACCTGAACTTAAATTTTCACAACTGTTCAATAAATTTTGTTTTTTAAACTTTTAGCCTTTGATTAGAATACAAAGAAAATATTAAGCGGGGTGCAAACTTGTCAGCAGAGAGATCTGTCTCCATTTTGACACTTGTAAGCAGGGGAATGCACAGTTTGATTTCCTAAGTGGGATCACTTTTATCACAAATTCTTAAACTGCCAGCCATAAAACCCTTTTATAGCTAACGCAAGATTGGTAAATCAGTTAGCACTACATAAATATACATGTGTGCCCACACATAGACATGCAGATGTGTGTGCACATACATACAGAAATATGTATTTATATATGTAAAGACATTTCTTCAAAACATTTTCAAAAGGAAAAAAAAACAGAGTTCAATTATTTTTAAAAGTAGGAGTATAGGGAGTAGGAGTAAGGGGAATTCGCTCAAGCTTTTTGTCTGTGTAGACTTGCAGCTGGTTATGATACAATATCACCACTTCTCCGTAAGAACTCCTGTGCTGAGTATTTGCATCTCACAGAAAATAGCTGGTTTTAGAGAGGTGATGAAGGAGATGAGTGAGAAATGTCTGATCCCTACATCGTTGTTCACATGCTTTCTTACTTTTGTTGAACACATGCTTAAGCTCAGAGTGGTCATTGTGCCTAGTACACACCCAGAGTATCTTCATGCTCTTGGACTGGGGCTCTGAAATGCTATCCAGTTTCTTCTTATTGCTTAAAGTGGAAACTCTGCACTGCACCTTGAAAAAAATCTTATTTGAGAAGGTATTATACTGTCAGTATAATAAGCTGTTAAAAAAAAATACAAAAATAGTGTGTGAATTTAAATTAGGCTTCTTGTTACAATTTCTACACATGGTTTTCAGATAATCTTCAGAAAGTGTATCTGGCATCCTCCTTGTTGTGAGTTCATCTATTTTATGCTACATCTACAATATCAAACATGTTCTTACAAGAAAACAGTTCCTGAAGTGACAATCTTGTTTGTTCTGGGTGAATCTAGTACCCTGGTAAATGTACAATTTACAAATCCTTCTCCATGCATCTCTGAAATTCAAAGAAGCCAGCATTTGAAATTTTTTTTTTTTGACTGGTTAGTAAAAGCATCAATTTCAGGTTATGCAGATTCTCTTGAAATGGCCTCCAGCTGTGTCCAGTAGTACCAGGTCCCAGCTACCCAAGTCCCAGCTCCCTTTAGCCCTTGGTCTCCGTGCACAAGAACAGCCTTTATCAAAACAGGGCAATAGAACCGAATTCTTTCAGGAGAAAGTGCTCATTCCGAGGAGAGCGAGATTCTACAGTCAAAGCAGCAGCAAGAAAGATAACCAGATGATTTTTCAATCCCTTTGAAAGGATACTGCCTTATTTTATTATTGTATTATTATAAAACCAGTGATTGCTGTAGTGCTGAAATTACAGCACCTTAGCTGTACTGATGCTTGTTATGGTTTCATTGTTTCCCTTTTCTTTCCTCGGAAAGTGTGTTAATATTTATTTTAACTTTTTTTTCCCCTAGCTTTTGCATTTGAAGTTTGGAAACCTTTTCAGGAGGTGTGTGGCAGGGGTGGTAGAGCATTCTCTGGTTTTGAGTTTGAGAAAGGATCTAAATGTTATGTTAATACTGAATCAATTAGGATTTTTAAAGGAGACTACAAATTCTATTACCATGAATCTTATATTCATAACTGTTCAGTATACAACCTAATTTTACCAAAAAGTTGTGTCATTATCACTGAAGAAGATACAAGCAATCTATCTGTTCTACTGGGAGTTCACTATACCTTTCAAAAGGAGGGAAAACTGGAACTTGCCTGAGGAGAGGTGATCGTGGGCATGGATTTCCACAGCATATTGTCATTAGTTAGGGAAGCACCTGTCCCATTTGTTCTCAAGTATTGCTGCCTATGAAAGCTTACAGGATTTTCTAGAAAGTCTTTTGAATCAAATCAGGTAAAAATTAGGAAATGTATCAAGTCAATGAATACTTTGCACTTTGCTTTATCAGTGTTATCACTCTCAGTGAGAGACATGTAAATCATCTTTCAAGATGTCATAACAGACATACCTGTCTTAGAGGGGATGGAGCAAGAAAACAACCACGGAAATGCTCACTCCACTAAATCCTGGTTTTGAGAGCTGAGCGTACCTAGTCCTATCCAGTTTTGGTAGCTGCTGCTAACGATATGATGAAGCAGCAAAAGCAGCTCTCAAAAAAACAATAACTTGTGTGAATATGAGATTTATTGAGTATGCAATTAAGAATGCTAAAGTATTGTGAAAGTCATTTAAATAAAGGAAATTATTGTCTTTTGGGAGAGTGCTTCGGAATAAAGCAACCTACACTTAGAGTAGCTTGTGAAGGACAATTCAATGGATGTAGCACATCCAGCATCCCACCAAATGTCATTGTGCAGTCCTGATGAAAGAACAACCTTTATCACTAAGATGCTGGTTTTCTTTATGGAGTCCTGGTGACTCTTCAAGCAGGACAAATGGTTTAGTTGAAAGATGATAAAGGCCTTGCACTCTTCGACATATTCTTAAACTTCATTCTTCAGAAAGGAAGATTGTGTTGTGAAGGTTCTTGAAAACAATCCCAAAATATTTTTTCCTGCATATGAACTTAGCTTTGTGAATGATTTTTCTTTTTCAGTCTGACTGGTGTGATAGGTGAATGTTTCGGAGTTATCGAAGTATAAATAAAGTGCAGTAGTGCATTCAGGATCTGTTTTGATGTGCTGTGTCCTTATAAACAATTTCCCAATATCACTGCACCTGGCCATATGGCTTTAAAAGAGACTGAACATAATTCAGTCGTTTCTCCAAATGCTCAGGATCAGATGTGGAGGTGGGTAATATAAGAAAAAGCACATTACTTAAAGTTGTCCCAATATGGGAGACTATTTTCTAAGATATAAGAAAAAAAGGAACAGATCTTTACTAATAACGGGAGGGTCAGCTCCTGGATGAAATATCTGGTGGTGTTAATTTATTTAAATTTAGCAAACAAAAAGCAGATTGATGAAGTAGGATTTCCATTTTTTAAATAAATTGAGAAGGCTAATTAGTGAAATCAGCCAGACTGAGCAATTTTAGACTAAAATGCAGTAGAGGTTTGGGATTTATTTTAGACAAAGGTGCAAAAGTTAATAAAATGCATTACAAATTAGATGAGAAAAAACACTTGGAAGGGAAGTTATATGCCAAACGGTATGATTAAATATTTTTTAAGGAAATGTCTGGAGTAAGCAAAGATCCTGAACGAAACAGAAAAAAAAAAGTTTGATCTGCAAGGAATGCTACCCCCTGGAAGTGTGGGGTTTTAGTGACAATTAGCAAAAGTTAAGTTGGATTAGATCATAAGAAGGGAATTTAAACTAACAAGAAAATATTACTATTTATAGAATTTTTCTGGGGAAGAAAGAGAGGAAATATAATACCTGTACTTAGATTAAGAGGAAAAAAAAAGTGATAGCAAAGCAGTTATATGGGTTGGCTGTTATCTGTGCAGGGCTTTAGAAAAGTTTTTAAGGAAGAAGAAGTACAAGAGAAACGAAAAGCAAATGGCCTAACTTTTAGTGTGGGTTTTTTGTTGAATGGGAGATTGTGCCCTGCTAACCTGCTGGCCTTTCAAAATATACATTAAAGAAATACATTGTCTATCTGGACCTGAGTAAACCATCTAATGTAGTGCCCCAGGAGATGTTATGAAATAGAAAGGATGAGGATTAGTGAAGTGTAGTAATTATAAGATGAATAGAGAAATGCAGATTTTAATGAAATAAATTTTTTTAGTGGAGTTTGTGGTGGAACTGGTCTTTTCCAATATTTTCATTTGTTGTCTTGCCATAAAGTGAGAGACTGCGCTGTTGGACTTTGTGAAGAAAAAATATTAGAGGGTAGTATCCAGTGCAAGCACAGATAGGGTATTCAGGTAGGACTGGTCCTTCCTGAGGAAAACAGGACTAGAAACAGAATGGTGTGAAATACAGTATTGTACTAGCAAGAAATTTTAATGTAAACTGCAAACTTCTTTTTGTAAATAACAATGGAGAGTAAACACGTAGGAGTGTTGATTAAATATGGCTGTAAAACTGCAAAATGGTGTGGCGTGACAATAGACTGTATTGAGCAAGATTTTCTTGGTAGAGAAGAAAACCACCGTTGAAAGAATCAACTGATCAAACTTTTAGTATGTGGTCTACAGCTCCTCTCCCTTCTTTTCCATATGTAAGAAGGAATTATTTAAACAAAACAGGGGATAAGGAGTCTTATTCATGAAAAAGCCTCAAAGAACTTGATTTCAGTAAGCAGAACAGAGGACACAAAGGTGTGTGATGATATCTGTAAATGAATAAAGGAAATACACATAAACATGGAAGAATTATCAAGCTAAATGGCAGGTTGAGCAAGAATGAATAGTATAAAACAGGACATGAATAAATTTGCTTTGAAAAAGAGATGATTCTTTCTGGATTTTAACAGTTCTTCAGTAGAAGTAGTTATTATAGGGGAAGGTTTCCTTGTAATCCTTGGTTTCTATGAACATCACTGTTCTACGTATAAACAGCTCACAGGACGTAAAGCAAGATGTTTTGTAAACATGTTCCTTAGGTAGTTTCAGAGAAGCTTTGAATGTGTGCTATGACAAAAAAAATATCTAGTATCATACAGGCAATTCTAAACTATTTACAAAATAGATGAACTTTTATATTCGTTAACTTAATTTTAGTAAAATCAAACATCTATTTATATGGTATTCCTCTGTAACCTCACACTACTAAAATTGTGTTTAATAAGTTGAGAAGTACCTCAATCAAAAATTTAACTGAAATTAAATCTCAGATTTTCAGAACGTTCAGATTCCAAATTGAACATGAAGGCTAGTTGTTCCTCTTTCCAGCTGTAAGAATTTGAAGATGTAAAGTTGAGACTTTTCTATGTAAGTTTTGTCATAAACTAAAGTTACCATATAGGGTAAAATCAGTTTCAATTCTCACAGATATTGTGTTATTTATTGTCAGGGTTTGTCTTATAACAAAGGTGTTTTCTTTTATTTTTGTCTTAGGAGGATCAAATGAAAATGGAAGCACACACCACACCTCAGATTCTGATGGAACATTTATTTCTTACAGGTTGGTAATTTTTTATATTTATTTTCTAATTTTAAAAATTAACAGAATAAGCAGCATAATCTTTGTAAAGCAAAAGAACGAGTCCATGTGTTTTAGGAGTATTATACAATCTAAATTGTACAGTGAGTAGACTAAACATGAAGGACTTAATTAAGGAATGATCTAAAAAGTTGTTTTCTGCACTGTTTTTTTGAGAAACCTGTTCAAAATGCTTAACTAATGAAGGTACAGGACACTCATAAACCTAAATATTTTTAAGTTGGTTTTTTTTTCTCCCGAATTTGCAATAAAGTAGAAATTCTAACCTAAACTTATAGCAGCTAAGCTAAATGTTGAAACATTTAACTCACCAAGGATCGATCACCTTTCTGATCTTTTCCAAAGTAGCTGGATCTATGGACCACATGGAACTCTATTTGCTCATTATTCCATGTCAAACACCAAAGTCAGAATTTGTTAAATTTGAGGTTTTCTGACAGGAAAATAATATTTGAATTCTGTCAGTATTAAACAACAGTTAAAGAAATATGATGCTGAGCAACTTTTTGCAGCACAGGCACTGAGCTTGAGTCTTGCTTGGGTACATACCAGAGGGTGTCTTGTACTTGAAAGCACAGAAGGGTAATCAGCAGATATGTAGTTTCATCTTTCAGCCAGCAAAATACTGCCTCTGCTACAAATGCTAAATCTTTGTCCTTGTGACTGGTAAATTAATATAGTAAGATTCATGCTAGCCAGAATGACTGCATCTGATTTTGACGCTTAAATATGATAAAATAAAGCCAGCTTACCATATGATTATTTTGGATTAATTAAGTGAACTATGATGGATAACATCTTCATTGTTTTTTTGTTCATAGTCTACTAGAGTCTGTAATTCAAAGAGGTGTAGTCAGGCAGGAGGAACCTGCCTGTTTGCCTTGCCCTGGTTGCATCTGGCTGAGTGACTGAGGAATATCACACCATCTTGCAGGCAGTGAGCTGTGCTGGGCATGAGGAGCCTTCAGGTGCGCGGTGGCAGGGAGGGACACAATGCCTGAAGAACCTGTTGCAGGCTGGAGACTGAGAGGTGGCTGAGGAGAGCAGGGGGCAAACAGCCTGGTCTTGAGGATGTTGAAAAGAAAGGCTTTTCATAAGGACCTAGAAGGATCAGCAAAGAGTTTGCTGAGATTCAAACACCCAGAGGAGGCTTCTGGACTGAGAGCAAGGTTGGAAAAAAGGGTGTGCCTGCAGGGGACAGGGGAGGTTTTATTTACAAATCCTTCCAATTTTCTGTATTCTAGTAAGTCTGTTCTATTGAAACCTACTTTGTGATGATGCAAAACCCTTCGAGAGGGTAGTTAGCATGTTCACTTTGAGAAAAATACGTTAGCAAATCTGTTTCAGGGTTCTGTCTGACTTGATTTCTTGTCATATTTGTGTTCTCTAATGCATGCAACATACTAAGTCAAAAGAAGGGCTCAAAAATACCACCCAGAATAATCTTTGTGGGTTTTGGGTGAGAAACGTATGTAGATACCAAGACCATGAAGTAGTCTCTGAAAAACAGGCAAGATAGAATTTAGTCAGATCAGTGAAAGAAAGGAGTTGAGAGGTCTCTCTGCCATTAATTCCAGGACACTTATTCCTGAAAGTTGGTAACTCCAGAGCCTCAATTGTTGTACCTGCCAAGGTGTAACACTTGAAGAAGAACATGCCAGCTTCAGCTAGGCTCTGGTTCCACAAGAGTGTAAGCTGTGGGGCTGGGGTCCAACCCTTTCTTCCTACCCCTTGTTACAGCACATGACACCCTTTCTCACTCATCCAGTAGCACTCATCTCTCAAGGAGCCAGCCCAGGGAGCTCACCTAGCGCAACCAGTTTGTTCTTTGTAGAGACAGCTTAATGATTGCTTGGTTCGCAGTGTCCACCTGCCAAAGGTTCGGGTGGGTATCGGTGCCAGTGCAAGAAAAGTAGCTAGCATAGGCAGCTAGAAGTGAGATGACAGTTCATGGTACCATTTACTTAAATCAACCCAAACCACATTATCTCCTCAACCATCTTTAATGCTCCACTAATGAGTGGAGATTAAAGCTGGTCTTTGTATCTCCATATTCCTTAGTGCAAAGTGCATATAATAAATATGACGTTGGGTATGACTTCCAGTGAATAATAATCATATTTTGTCAGAGGATTACAGCCCAACTTACAAAACTGAAGTTAATTAATATTTTAAAAGCAATCCTATATACCATTGTCAGCATATTATTGTTATAATTACAAGCAAGATGATAAAGCAAGATAGTAGAGTGTATCTATGTGTGTGTGGCTATGTGTATATATACATACACACATATATATGAAAGAAACCTCTGACTTTTAATAGTTGACAAGCTAGTGCTGTTATTAAGTAGTATTACGGTGTTTAAAGTGCAAAATGAGTATTTTCTGCTTAGTGGCAAGTAACTCCCATCATATAACGAGTCTGGCTGTAAATTTGCTGGTTGCGTTGAATACTGTGTTGATAGTTATAGTTTTGGACTGCATGTGAAGTAAAAATGAGCAGCTAATACTGTAGTAAGACAAGAAGTGAATCCTAAACTACCTTGAAAGATAATGATGGTAAATGGTTGTTATTTCTTTAAGGACTCATTAAAGATTTGGACTTATTTTAGGATTCTGTCAATGAATATTGTTTCAGTAAGGGAGTAATTTGATAAAACTGAATGATAGTCTTGTTTACCCAATGTGTTTCGGTCTATTGTATTTTAAAAAGACTGGATAGTGATTTTTTGCCCTAAAAGAGGCAAAGGCATCTTTGGATCACGGTAGATGTCATGCTTGCAGAAGGCTAATACATACGAAATTCTACTGGAAATTTTTACTAAAACAAAAGCTGCTTTACGTTTTATCAATAGCAGTCTCTTTACAATTTATTTAGGAGAAGAGACAACTCCAAATGTTTAAAAATATTTGAATGTGAATATGTTTTGCTATTAAAGTGCTCTTAAGAGCATATTGGTTTTATCACAATAAAAAAAAAAAAAAAAAAAAAATAAAAAAAAAACATGGCAAGGAGGAGGGTGTGACTTGATTCCAACACTTTCTACATTGAAGGACAATTTTACACTATCCAGTACAAGACTCTGAGTATATGTATAAAGGATGTCAGATCATTATCCTTTGATATATTTATGATGCTCCAGGACTGTTTGTATGGGTTTATTTTTAATATGATGGTGTCACTCTAGAGTTTGTGACTGTGTTGATCACGGCACAGATTTAATGCTGCTTATTTTCAGATAGTGAGCATTTCCCTTTAGGTCATAAAGTTTGTAAGTAATGTAAGTGAAAAGCACATGTGACTGGCACATATTTCTAAATATTCCGTGAGTTTGTGAGTGAGTCCTGTCAGGTCACAGAGAATTTTCTAGTTGGTCTTCAGGCTCTGATGGAAGTATTTTTGTGTACTTGGGAATATTTTTACTAATAAGAAATTATGAAAATGTCATCAAAATTCACTATTAGAAAAATTGCAACAAGGATTTGGACATATAGTAGCTTTCATCTCTAAAACATAAGAAACTTGAGGAAAATATTTGAGCCTCACTCTACTGTACTGTTTTATTGCTATGGTTAAAGCCTTTTCTGGATGTAGAAATTGGCCGGACTTCACCAAAAGGAAAAGAAAAATAGGTGAGGGTCTCTAGTTTCAGTGTCTGCAATGCAGTGCCACTGGAAAGTAGAAATACTGTCTTTCTCCTGCCTTCCCAAGGGCAGCTGACCTTCTCCTCGCCAAAGAGGTGAACCCCTTGCCAGCACATATGACTACAGACTATTACATTAATCTGTTTAGCCTCAGTACCAGCTGCTTGCATGTTTTTAATTATCTTATTAGATGGTATAACAGTGACCTATGAAATAAAATGAAGGTGAGTATTTTTTAACTTTATTTTACAGGCTATTTTTCTAAATATATTTTAATGACCTAATTATGACTTTTAGGGAGAGCCATTGATGCAGACATTCAATTTGGCTGATAAAATCTAACATCTCAAGGACACTTATTTTCTTCCAAGGTGGATTCATACGTTAATACTGCTTTTAATAAATATATAGCCTAAAAAAAGCTCACTTTTCATGCTTATGTTGTTAACTTACTTCATGAATCAGAGAGCCATGACCACTATGCTGAATCATTTCTTAATACATCTCTGCTCTTGTATATAGGTTTAATTTCTACCCCATGTATTAAGATAAAGTTCTTTCCCATGTGGCTGTAACTCCATGCCAAGTGATGATTGCTCAAGTTGTGGGTTATATAGACAATGTATATTCCTCCTTGTGCTGATATTTCAAACAGACTGAAGGTCTAGTATAAGAAAGACTTTCATATTCTGTTTTCTTCCCCTGACTTCTTAGACATTCTGCTTACCAGATGTTTTCTTTCTCACTGCAAAAAGGCAATGTGGTCCTGCTGGCTGAGGCATGTTTCTTGTGTGCCAGCCAACAACCGTAGGACTGATACTGAGCATACAGAAGAAAGTCAGCAAGAGGTGCAAGCTGTTCCTCCCTGTTTCTGTCCCCTTCCAAAAGTGGGTAGTGATACTAGTTTGAGTCCTCTTTGACCTGTGGCTTTTCTTGGCAGCCAAGCCAGAAATGGCTACATAGCCTCTGTCCTTATATGTTAAAGTGTGAAGATGTAGGCAACTTACATACCTCCACCTTGTGGAAAAATCTTGTCTTAATCTATTAGGAAGCAGTCCCTTTCCATCTACACAAGCCTGTTTACTCTTGTTCACACACAGGTGATGTTTCTTTATTGTTTTACTTCTAACTGACCCCTGTGCAATCATAACCTATTTTTCCTAACTTTGTCCACTATGTGTCCACACATAATCAAGAGCTGTAAAGGACAAGTTTGTTTCTGTTGGGTTTTTCAAATATTTTGAGATACAAAAAATAAGGAATAGAAGGTGAAGCAGTGAAGTGGCACTGCACCTCCGCTCTGTAAGGAGAATTCTCAGTGCTTACATCCTTCCTCTCTTTCCACAAGGAAGTAGGGAAACTGGCATCTATGTTTGTTTTGTCTTACCTAGAACCATTTACTAGATGCCATTCTGTTTGGTGCCATTTATGTGCAAAGAGGCCTTTTCAGTACAAACTAATTTTGTCTGAGAGCCTATAAATTCTCTCCCTGAATTTTGTGATTCTTCTGAAAGATTACGTTCTGAATGCGCTAACAGTCTTTCTCTGGATGTGGTAGTCTGTGCCAGCACTTTCATTTTGTCCATGTTTGTGAAGACATTAGCAATGCTATCTTGCAAATCTCATATTTCCAGCAAGAGAAAGTGACTATTTGCACTAATCACAGGTTTGCTAAACAGCTTTTTTCGCCAAATCCAAGATCACTGTCATACCCACTGAGAGCTTAGAATATTTCTGATTTTCTCTGAATTCTTTCAAAATTACGTTCCTTTCTTTTCCTGTTCAAGGACCCTTATATAATTCTCAGCTCCGTCTTGTCAAACTTCTTTTATTGACTTCTTCCTTCCACAGCTGATCCACTCTGCACTCCTTGCCTGGTGTCCTAAGGAATTTCTGAAGGGAGTCATAAGACAAGGAAGAATAAGTTGTCATTAAGGAACTGAAACCCTATATGCAGTATATTTTTCCTAAGATCCAAATATTTCAACAGATAGAAATTGTGGATTTTTTGAACTTTTCCTGTGAAAATTATGTTTCTTTCTAAAAAGGTAGAAACGGTAATATAGGCTTGCTTTCTGTTTGTATGCAGTGTGATCTCTAAAAAATAGGGAATAGCAAATTTAACAAATTTACTTAAAGCCTGAGATACTTTCAGCAGAGAATCAGAAAGGAAGGACAGAGGACCAACTTCTTTTATTGGCAAGAATTGCTTTTTGTTGGATTGGTAGCAAAAAGACTTAGAATGCGAAGAGAGGCCATAGAAGAGAAAATGGTAGTTTCTTTCTAACATCCATGCAAAGAGAGTGAAAGTCTTGGCTTATTCCAAATTTGTTCTGTTGCATGTGAAAATTAGCATGTATACCACTGACACCATATTGAGCTGATGCCATATTTTCCCTTACGAATGTTTAATGTGTTTTTCATTATGAATTTCCTTTACTTTTCCCCTGTCAATAATCTTTCAACTATCATGGCAATTGGGAGAGGTGATTGAGGACTGGAGAGAAGCAAATGTCACTCCTATCTTCAAGAAGGTTAAGAAGGAGGACACAGAGAACTAAGCCAGTCAGCCTCACCTTGATCCCTGGGAAGCTGATGAAGCAGCTAATCCTAGGCACTATTTCCAGGCACATGAAGAGCAAGAAGGTTCATCAGGAGTGGTCATCATGGATGCACCAAGAGGAAGTGCTGCTTGACCAACTTGATAACTTTCTATGACAAAATGACTGTCCTGGAAGATGAGGGGAGAGCAGTGGATGTTGTCTACCTGGACTTCAGGAAAGCCTTTGACACTGCCATAAGATCCTCATAGACAAGCTGTTGATGTATGGGCTGGATAAGCAAGGTGAAATGGGTTGAAAACTGGCTCAGAGGATTGTGATCAGTGGCACAAAGTCTAGTCCAGTAACTAGCAGTGTACCCCAGGTGTCAATACTAGGTCCAGTCATGTTTAACATCTTCATTAATGAATTCAGTGATGGAGCAGAATGTACTCTCAGCCAGTTTGCAGGTGACACAAAACTGAGAGAGAGGTGACGTATACCAGATGGTTGTGCTGCCATCCAGAGAGACCTTGACAGGTTGGAGAATTGGGCTGACAGGAACTTTGTGGAGTTCATCAAGGAGAACTGCAGAGTCCTGCACCTGGGGAAGAAGACCCCCAGGCACCCTGAGTATACTCTGGGGGCTGGAAAGTTGCTTGGCAGAAAAGGACCTGGGGGTCCTGGTGGACGTCAAATTGAACATGAGCCAGCAATGCACCCTTGTAGCAAAGAAGGCTAATAGTATTCTGGACTGCATTAGGAGTGTTCCCAGCAGGTCAGAGTAGGTGATCCTTCCCCTGTACTCCATATCTGGAGTCCTGTGTCCAGTTGTGGCCTCTCCAATACAAGAGAGCCATGGGCATACTAGAGAGAGTCCAGGAAGAGGCCACCAATATGGTGAAGGGACTGGAGCATCTCTTCTATGAGGAAGGCTGAGAGAGCTGGGACTGTTCAGCCTGGAGAAGAGAAGGCTCAGAGGGACTCTTACCAAAGTGTAGAAGTATCTGAATGGAGGATATAAAGGAGACAGAGCCAGGCTCTTTTTAGTGGTGTCCAGCAACAAGACCAATGGCAACGGGCACAAACTGAAACACATGAAGTTTCATCTGAATATCAAGAAACACTTTTTTACAGTGAGAGTGACAGAGCACTGGCACAGGTTTCCTGGGGAGGTTGAGACATCCTCCTCCTTGGAAGTATTACAAGGTTGGAAAAATTTCAGAAGTATTTTTTCTTTCTTTCTTTCTTTCTTTTTTTTTTTTTTTTTTTTTTTTTAAATTAAGATTTTCTTATTTTGTAAGCCCTGGTAGTCTCTTAGTAAACTTGAAAGAAAAGAAAGGAACTCGACAGAATTGCTCTTGTGATTTTCATTTTGGCCCCAAAATCTTTTACAATTCTTCCTTCTAACACAAAATCTGGCAATAGTGAATTTAAAATATTTATTAAAATTTCTGAAGGTTGGTGGGTGCAGTGAACTTCATCCTTGTCATTCACTTAAAACTCAGAACTCACATTGTCTTTGCAGGAACATAACACTGACAAGCGAATGGCATTATTTTTCCTGATGCTAAAGTGCGGTTTTTAAGATCTTACTCATATTGACATTAGCTTCTAGTGTATGAGATGCACAGTGACATAAAAGCAAGAACATCTGCCTCAGAATTGGGAGTGAGTTGTTGGCTGGGTTTAGCAGCAAGAGAACCTGGAGAGGATTGATTCTTTGCTGAGCATCATAGAATCGTAGAATACCAGGTTGGAAATTACCTCAAGGGACATCTGGTCCAACCTCCCTTGGCAAAAGCACAGTCTAAACAAGATGGCCCAGCACCCTGTCCAGCTGAATCCTAAAAGTGTCCAGTGTTGGAGAAAATACTACCACAGTGCTCCCACTAGTTCAGTGGGATTTTAGATCGAAGAGTCGTGTACTACACCTCTGTAACAGCACTGAAGGTTAAACCAGATATCTTGATTCCCCTACACTCTGCTAAAAATACATCTGATGAGTTATTTCATTTTGGTTCAAAAAAGAGCAAACAAAACACCATGACCTAGAACTCTATGTAAAACTTGAATGTAAGATAGCAGGTTTGAGGAATTACAGTTTTTAATCCAAAGAAGCTGGCAGACAAAAGGTTTCTCAAAATAATGTACAACTGAAATAAATCTAAAGAGCAAAGACTTGCTTTTAGTGAAACTACATGAGCTTTAATTATGGTAATAAAACCTAGTTAGTTCAAAAGATTAAAGCTATATCATGAAATCACTCATTTTCTTATGTCATTGCATGCAAAATGGGCAGATTTACAAAGTTAAAATGGAATTAACAATATTAACTAGAATTTTGCAGTTGTCACCCTGCACATCATAAAATTGAGTGCATATTTTTACCTACTGTCATGATTATGGCAGTTCTAGACCTGCTCTAGCTAGTCAGGTGTGAGTAAGCAGTGTGGGTGGCATTTTGGGACATATTCCTGCAAAAAGTATTTCCCCTCTCCCTATTAGATCCATTTTTTAGTTTGATGATTCGTACAGCTGTAGCTTTTAACTTCTGCTATGTACTACAGGAAGCTCTTAACTTTCCTCTTAAAGAATTCATGTCTGTTCATATAACGAGGCTGCCTGCATGTGAACATACAGAATTCACAGAGCTCTGGTTATCTGTGAGTATGAGTTAGCAGAAGGCTAGAATAGCAGAAGGGAACTCTAATCAGGAGAACTAGAAAGTCAATGTTCTACATGTACATGTAAAAGATTTCAGTGGTGTTGGGGGGGATTTAAACTAGAAGGACTTGACTCTGCAACTAGCAAATGAGTTTTAATACAAAAATAAAAATAATTGAACATAATATCCTTGTTTCACCATTCTTTAAATGTGTGCAAGTAATGAGTAGAGGAGAACGAGCTGATGAAATTTATTTTTTTTAATGGTTGTAACCAGAATTCTTCTACAAAAGCCAAACAATTACAGGGTTGGAAGTGAAGTGCTGTCCCAGGGCCAAACCTGGCTCTTTGGCTGAGAAGGACCAAGGCAAAGTGGACAATTTGGAGTATGGAGAAAGTTATCTTGCGGTTCTGCGTCAGATCCAGTGCTGTTAGGAGAGGTGCTGGCAAAGAGTCCTGCTTCAGTTTCCCAAACTGTACTATGTACACACTGGTTGCTTAAAGAGCATAGCTAGCTAATAACCTTAAGTTTTTGCTGGAATGTTTACCTTAAGAAAGTGATTTTACCTTTCTTCACACAAACGTTTTTAACTGTGTGTCAGCCAAAAATAGATGAAAACTGAACTGTTCAGAAAAATCTGCCCTTTGAATGTTGAACCTTGCAGCAGCGCAGCCATGCATATTCAAACTTACATGGCTGTTAGCTCTGCCTCACATCCTGAGTCAAGTGTTGGGGAAATAGAGGAAAATACATGTAATTTCCAAGCAGATTGACAAGGCATCCTGCTAAGGCTGTCAAGTGGATTTTCATGGTAGCAAATAAAAATCTGTGTGTTTCAGAAATGGTTTTGTTTTAGAAACTTACTGCTTATTACATGGTACTACCTTTCAATTGTTTTTTCCACATTTTCATAGAATTAACTCTGTTTTTATTACATTGCTGGCTGTTGCCTCACTTTTTTCTCAACTGTTGATTTTATGGCATAATAAATAATACAAACTATGCATGTTTCTTGGATTTATGCAGTATGTTCAAAAATAACTGTTGCCTCTATTTAAATATAGATACTACATTCACTTATTGATGTTCCTATCAATAAAGACCTCATATTGCAAAACATATGACACACTAATTCAAGAATTTGTTTTCTTTCTGACGGCCTGTTCAGTAGCCTGTTGCTTCCTCGAGTGCCTCTAGGGAGCTGAGTTTGGGTTTCAACATTTTAAAAAGCACATTCTGAAGATGAACAAAAAGCAGTATAAAAAAAAGTGAAATTGGCTTTTCTGGGAGCATGCACACTATTTTGTTTTAGGATGATTTTGCCAATACTAGCAGCACTGCTCAAGAGTTTTCTTTGGATCTCTATGAGACTATCCATTTTATCCTTCAGTATTGGTCTAGAGGGTGGAATAAGCTTGAGATTTAGATTGAAATCTTAAATATGTATGCAAATGTTCACACCTTTCAGTAGTATTGCAGTATTCTTCCATTAACTGAGAAATATTCTTTTTTATCTAAATGTTGTTGTAAATATTAAATCAGTCTTGTTTCATCATGGACACAAAAAAAGGGATTGCAAAACTTGGCATAGAATTTTTTTTAAATGCATGAGACAAAATAACAGTACACACTACCTAATGACTTAATAGATACTGGTTTCCTTGTTACCAGCAGTTTCAACTGAAAGCCAAGTAATTATGGACAGTAATATTTAACGGGTAGGTCTGAGCCCCTGCAGTCCCCGAACTGAATCTTTGTCCTGTTTCAGTGACATAGATTGTAGTTTGATGTGGCTATTCATATTTTTACACTTCAACGGGGTTTAGTGTCTTCCACGGAGTCTGATGTCAGAACACCATAGTACAAAAATGCTTCTTACACCAGCATTAAACTGTGAAAGGATCTGAATTTGTAAACATCAGCAGCTTATCCTGTAAATGCATAAGTTAACTAGCAGTGATTACTGCTTGTGCTATACCACTCTTCCTCAGTTTTTTTCTTCCTCTTCTGAACTGAGTATTTATTTTGTAATGAGATTAGGTAAGGTACCATTGCATTCTTCTGCGGATCTACACTCAATGCATTTGTTTTGCCGTTATGCTACAGATCGAAATTTAGCAGCAGACTGATGTTCCACTACTGGCTGTCAGTGGAAGAAGGTCTTTGTTACCTCTTCCCAACACTACCACGCTCATTGTTGGCTCAGTAAAACTCTGGGAACTACTATGTGAATCCCAGAATTATTTTCCAGGCATCTTGTTACATTGTTGGTGTCACTCATTCTAAAGGGTTTTTAGTTGCTTACTCCTCTGTAGCTGGTCAATGGTGGCATTCCAATGTCTTTCACTAAGAGCCTAGACCATGGCAATTTAAATAACTTTTCCAAAATAGTATTTGAGTGCATTTAAAGTTTTACTTGGACTTCCTGATGTAAAGTCCTGCTCATTGTGCTCCCTTCCTTTCAGTGTGTTGACAGAGACATTTCTCTTCCAAATCTTTGGACTTTTATCTCTGAAAAATCTAATGTTTGTAATTGTCTTAACAAGTGTCAGATCCTCAAAGCAGGTCCTGTTGGAAAGAAAGAGAATAATAAATAGGCTTATAAATGATTTTCTAGGACATCAACCTCATTTCTTACAAAGAAGAAAGTGTGTGTATTAGAGCAGACCCCAGTATAAAATTCTTTTGCAGACAGATTCAAACTTTTGTAGTTATGACATAAATGCATGTTTCAAAAGATGGAAAGGAACAGATGAGAGCTAAGAACAAACCTTGAAGAATGAATCTGCAACCTTCATCCCTTCCATTGATTTGCTTGCTTTTTCATTCATACATATTGAGCACTTTTCCCACTTTCAAAGTAATGCAACTGTCCCTAACTTATGCCAATAAATATTTTACACTGGGTGGTTACTGCATAGATGCAGCATGTGAAATTAAGTTTCTTAAAGAAACATTAATCCAATTACTTTTTCCTCGTGCAGGTCTTATATTATGAAGATTTTGCAATACCTATGATAGTATATTAGACAGGATATTTAAATAAGAATATGAAATGAAAAATACTTAAAAATAACGAGAAAACATTAACATTGGCACTTGCTTTTGTTTTAATTGTACAACCTAAAAGTGGTATTAACACACGATTATGCATTTAATTTTCTAGTTCGATTAAAAACAATTGCATGTGCTTATTCATAGTTTAAGTGGTTCCAATTGGCTCTTGAAGTCTTTCACTTCAGTGAAGCAAATGGGATGTGGTAGACTTGAGTTCCAGTCTTCATTGCTCATTTCACTTTGACCCATGAGTTTTCTGAAAGCCTGGGTTAACAAGGATCATAGATATTATTTTACAAAGTAGGGCTATATCATTTTTAAAATTATCCTTTTAGAATTGGTAGCCTGTTGATATTACACAGTGTTAGCATTTTTGAAACAGTCTCTAGAACTGTAAGGCTTAATTTATTAGCCTTCATTCAAAATACTTGAGAAATTAATTAGTGAATGCTGTTCTGAAAGGATTTTAGATATCATTCAGCTCTACTAAAACTGAAACAGATTCCAGCTTCCAAGACTTTCTTTTTTCAGTTGCTTGTAACTTTTCTTTTTAATGATCCCAGTAGTCAAGGGGGGATGCAGAGGAGATAGGATCTTGCCAAAGTTCTTTTGGCTATTTTAAATGTAATTTTGTTCAAAACATGTTTGGAATTGCATTACAAATTAAAATATTTTTTAAAAGGCATAGTATCTGCACTAATACAATTTAAGCATTAAAATTACTTTCTTACTACATAGCAATCACTCCCAGCAGTTGGTGAAAAAGATAACCTGAATAGTTTCTTTCCTCTCTGTTCTTGCTATTCACAGTTAAACTGGTTGAGACCTTTTGCTAACTCAGCTGACATACCAGCATTATCAAAGACATTGTGGGAATGTCATCCACTTGCAGAACAATGTGAATAGCTTCAGAGTCTGACCTGTTGTGTGCGCAGGGGAATGTGTCACTCTTGAAGCATCACTACCTTAGTGAGGTAGCTTGGTAGTAGTTACAATGGCCAATGATGCTACAAAATTTACAATGGCAAATGAAGAATATTATACATGATAGAAACAGGAGGGTTATTTAGATAGGCATAATATACTGTAGTTACTGAAATATAAATGACTGTGAAAGAAAGAGCCAGATTTTTCTCAAGCTGTGTGTGTTATATACCATACGTTGTATTTAAAGGAGACAGAATCGTGGTAAACAATCGTAGGCAGCTTGTTGCAAAAAAATGAGGATATAGGGGAGACAGGGAGCCAGTGAAATGACCAGGTAGTCTTTCTGACTTACAGAATAGGGAATGTGGCAGGAAGGAAGGAAGCTGAAGGAAGCTGCCCCACACCATTGGATTTATTTGCTGTTGTTCTGGTCAGTTAGGAATACTGGCAGTTGGCAGAAGCTAAACCAGCCTTTACCCCTGCAGGCTAACTCTGCTTTAGTCATCTTTGCTTTTATCCAGAATTCCTTTGGTTTTCAAAGCAATTAATAATCAAGGCCCAGAAGTAAACATGCGTTTTTTTACAAAACGATCCTATCTGAAAAGTGATGCATTCACAAACACAATGTTTCTGGTCTCTGCATGGATCGTGAGCTCGCTCCCATCTCAGAGGAACAGGACCATAATTTCCTGGCTTGCTAAATCCATTCCCCAACTATTCCCAGCAACTGTATCATATAATTCTGTTCTGAAACTGAACAAGTTTTATCTAAACCAAGGTTAAAAAACTCACAGCTCAGCTTAAAAGGCTGAAAACTATCTAACTTTAGCTTGCATATATTTAGGGCAGCTTGCAAAACCAGAATTTGCTGGTATTTAGTACAACCTACTCTGTGACCCTCCTTAGCAAAGGAAATCTGGCAAGATCTTACCCTGGAGTCACAATAGTAGTTTCCCTCTTTCTGGTTTCATTTGGTCTCCCAGGGAGAAGTAATAGTCTCCCATGTGACAGTGGGAGAAGGAGATGTTCACCTTAAGGACATGCATTGAAAATAAATCTGAAATGCATTTCCTTGCACATAACCCAGCTCTTTACACTGAAATTACCCTTTGGATTTTAGAGTGCAGAAGTCTGTGAGCAAGTCTTGGGCTACTAAGATCATCAAATGGCTTATACTGTTCTTGAGATGCGTTTCAGTAGAAGGTGCAGGAAATATAGATTTAATTCTTTTATTCAAACTCAGTAGATGGTTTGGGACAATTAATTTCCAATTGTTTCCCAGTAGAGCAGATTTACTTGTATATTAATGAGGCACAGGTGTTAGGCCCCTGGTGCCTGCATGCCTGGGAGGCATATTTAGGTTGTTTATCTAGTCAGCCATAGGTACTGCAAGGTACTCAAGCTTGCCTTTAACAGTTTATACAGTGAGGCTTTTTAATTTTTTGATGTTTTTTTAAATTTGCTAGCACCTGTTAAAATTTTAAAACTGATCATGTAGAAAGAAGTAGGAGTGATTTCAATAGTAAATAGCACTAAATGTTAAAGAAAGTCATCTTCTATTATGCTTAACTGCCCAGCTTGACATTAAGAAGAAAAGAGGGTTCATTTAAACAAATACATCATGTGAGGAGCTAATACAGTCAACAGTATACTTTTCTGTTGCATATTTTTGGAATAGGTACTTCTTTGTCTACAGCTGAAACATGAATGTGCTTATATTAATATTCATTTTTCTTGTTTATTCACTGAACTGCAGTACCAACATTTTAGAGGAAATGGAATAGCCTCCATAGACATTATGAATTTCAGTAGCTGGCATAATTATAGCGATCTACATATTCATTAAATCCAAAGAAGAAATGTGTCCAAAAAGACAGCCATGCGTTTAGAAATGGTACACAACTAAATATATACATTAAAAAAAAGTTCCTTTTCTCTGCTTATCCAAAATTGTGTAGTGTCATATAGTCCTTAAATCAGCGAAGGCTTTTTTTTTTTTTTTGTTTAAATGTACATTCCTTTTGCTTTTGCACGCAGTAAAGAATGGGAAGAACTATTTGTAAACAACAATTACTTGGCAACTATACGGCTGAAGGGGATTAATGGGCAGCTGAGAAGCAGCAGGTTCCGTAGTGTTTGCTGGAAGGTAAGAAGAGAAAATATTTATTTACAGTTTGTGGTTGCAATATATCAACACATTACCTGATGCGCTGGAAGATTATTGATGCAAAGAATCATGAATTTTCCAAGAGACTTCATCCCAATGTTTTCCTACTCATTTTTATAATTCATAGGACATTTGCTAATCATATTTAGTTGCCTTAAAGCTGAATTGTGGGTGATGGCAAAAGATTCCTAGGAAAGAACATCTTTGCGCTGGGTGGTGTGTTTAGAATTGAGTGCCACACAGCCATCTCTCAGTCTCTGTGCAGTGAAGTCATGCACCAGAAATAAAAAGGAAGTTTTGTCTCGCAATTTATTTTTTGTAGAACTTGGGACTCCTTTAAAATCAGTCTGATGCTTCTGCTAGTAGCTTTTCCCAGTAAAATGAGAAAATGAAGACCAATCCCTCTTGTAATGACTGGATAGAGAGGGAAGCCAGGTCTTCCAGTCTTAAAACACAGCAGGTCCTCAGAGGTCTCTTACTGTAGTTTTGAAGTTGCAGGGGAGGGGAGAGAGAACGAAATGAAAATTATACTAAGATGCTATATAAAGTCCAAAAGAATTTTGTTGTACTGACATCAGGTCTTCTGTTCTACACTATGATAGTAGGGAACATTGTCCCTGGCAGAGCTGCTATATATTAGCACTGATAATTTAAATTAGCTCACTTGGAATTTCTCAAGCTTCACATTGGCACAAAGACCTATAAAAAGTAAATTAAAATATTCTTTGTATATGCATGAAAGAAATTTGGAAATGGAAATTTGAAAAGTTTTTAGCATTGAAAAAATTTATAGTTAATGGCCATACTTTCTTCAGAAAGGCAGATGAATATATGCCACAAGCATTGTTTTACCAGTCTGCTGCTCCTTGAAGCCTCTAAATTAGGAGGCCATAACTCAAAACCCTGAACTAACAAAAGCATCAAGTCTCTTACTGTCCTCTAATTAAATCAAGGAGTGGTTTTATTTTAGAAATAAGACTGGTTCTATTTGCATGTCCAGATACTGATCAGGGCTCTGTTTTAGACTGCCTGTTTTAAGAACATTATCTATGTTTTTGTTGAGTTATGAGATATTTAAGTATTTTTAATAATTTGAGAATGTTTTTTATTTGACAGTATTCACTATTTCTTAACTCTGTAATGTGTAAATAAAAACATTTTAAAAGCAAAAAAATGCTCTGTTTTTTCCTTATTTTATATGCAGTTAAATATCATTTTCCAACAGGTGATTCTTTCTAACCCTTTTTAAAGAGAAATGTGAGAGAACTGAGATGTAGGCATTCTCAAGGACTTCTTGAAAAATTGACTCTTTTAATTGTCTTGCAGAATTCTAGAACATGTTGCTTTTCTATAGATTAAGATTTTCCCTTTCCACATTTCTTAGGTAGAGTATATCTCTGCTTAGTTTCTGCTGTGCATTCATGTTTGATTTTAAGCATGTTTCATTAGCTCATCAGTGTTATGTAAATAGCTTAGTTTTGTATATTTATTTTCATCTCTTTGCATTTTGTTTCTGCCTTAGAAGTCTCAATCAACTTTGCTGAAGTTGTGACAGTTTATAAAGCTTGAGTTTGTGGCTTCAGATATTTTTAATGCTTTATTTTGTACGTAGGACTGCTATTCTTTCTGGCTTCTTATTTGTTGATGGGAAAGTAGTAAAGCCAGGAGTATTTTCTAGGTCTTTGCTTTCTTCTTATGTGTAGGGTACTTGCTCCTCCTTTCTGAGATTATTTATGCTGTCTGATAGGTTTATATGAAAAGTTATGTTAAATTTCTTTTGTTTTGTTGACAGTTATTTCTGGAGGTTCTACCCCAAGACAGAAGTCAATGGATTAAAATCACCTCAGACTTAAGAACTTCATACAGTAAGATCAAAGAAATTGTAAGTTGGTACAGAATAGGTTCTCTACTCTCATGCTTTGACACAGATAATAATACTTACAGTATAACAGAAGAGGATTTGATCTTTTTCTGTTTTTATCCAGCATATTACAAACCCTCGGAAAGCAGGACAGCAAGATCTGATAATCAACAACCCACTCTCTCAGGACGAGGGGGTAAGTTGGTTCTATCAACACATGTGCTACTAAAATTATCTTCATCATCATACTGACACAAATGACTTCTTGCTGAAGAAGACAAAATTGCAGGTGCTAAAATCTCCTTCCTAAATTTCCAAACTGACTTATGCTAACAATTGTTTCACAGGCTCTGCTGAACAATCAGAAACACTCATTTCTAGGTTAATATACTGATTTTTCAGGGCTTATCACAGGGAAGATTGTGATGAACAAAAGACTATAAGTCCAGATTCACAGCATATCCTTTCTTTAACTGATACACTTTTTCAGCACTGTGTGTTTTCATTTTATACTTAAAATGGTTCTAGTTGAAGGAGTGAGTGTTTAAACAGTCAATATGAAGGGAACACTGTTAACAGCAAATACTGAAGAACCCTCCTCTGGAAGACTGTTCAGCTTTGGAAGATTTTCTCTAGCAAAAATAGAATTGTTGTATGTCTGAATTGCATACGTGCTGAGTTAATGTGTAAAGTACCAGGCTGCAAGATAGGCAATTCTTCTAAGGTTTTTAATTCTTTTTCTTTATAGTTAAAAGAAACAAAAGTTTCTTTTCTAATCAGAAAGCAACCAGCTGCAAAATGAAAGATCCAGATTTTAAAGAAATACTGAAAATGTGGTAAAAGTATTTGGCCTGTCATTAAGTGCCGAGCATCCAGTTCTCATTGAAATTAATAGCACCTCCTGGTAGCTTTGTATTTTCGAAGTCCTGACACTTTGAGGAGGGCTTACATGTAGATTTGGGAGCATAATTTTAGGCATCTTTTTTTATACACTGTTTTTCTACTGCATTTTGTTATACCTGAAAAGCTCTTAGGATTTTATAGCACAGATCTTTAAGCTTTTCTGTTAATTATATTACCATTTTTGAATATTCTTTATTAACAAATTTTCAAAATAATACCATTTAAAAAATTTGTTAGGCTGCATTTAAGAGATTTACACCAAGAAAGACTGTCACAGATTTCTTTGGTGTTACTACTTGTACTTCCCTTTTGTTCACAAACGGAAGCCCATATATTATGTGCATTTGGTGTGGTACTCTGCTTCATATTTAATGTAGAAGGAGAGAGGGAATTGCTTGTTGAAACGTGTATTGATCACAGACACATTGGTGGCTCTGCAGCCAGCATGACTATGCATGCCATCAAACCATTCTCGCATGCAGCTGGACAGAAAGTTGCATCAATTGGAAAAGATTTAAAGTGTTTCTGCTGTAGTTTGGGATTATACACAGTGGCACAAAATTCTTTCTGTTTCTGATGTGTTTAGCAGATACAAGAGAAAAGTTAACATGTCAGAGTATGGGACAGGGCATTAATCTATAAAACAGAGCCACAGGCCAAATGAGGCATAGGAATAAAGTGCCTTTGAGCCTCTGCAGTGGCTTAATGTTTTACTCTTTCAGTGTCCTGAGTTCTGCTTCCTTTTCACAATGCAGATTATGTTTCCTTTGTCCTTTACTCTGATGGACTGGGGTAGGAGCAGGCACGGGAGAGTTTCAAAATGTGATCGAGCTGCATGAGAAGAGATACGAGTTAAAAAGATACTAGTTTTACATAACACATTGTCAAGGATCTAAATACTTTTAAAGTTTGAATTTTTTTTCATTGTTTGTAACAGAAATATAGAAGCTAATTATAATTCTTTTTTTGTTATTTTACCTTCCTCTGCTAGATAACATTAATTTACCTTTTCTTTTCTTTCTGTGAAGCATAGGCCACCATGGCAACTGATTGTTTACAGGGGAGCTAGAAGTTCTGGAAGTATTGTAGCCACTGTCTTTGTACAGTATTTCATTCACTGGTGCTGCTGCTATCTGAAAACAAACCTGCATGAAAAGGCTACTATAGATTTTGTTCCTTCTGTATTTTGATCAATATGGCCAAGCTACCATCCTTTTACAATAAAGAATAGGCTTTACAATATGTTTCGTGGAGCATGCAAACAACATTTACTGACTTCTTTCAGGTTAGCTTTTGCGAAATATTGGTAAACAAGGCATGGAAACCAAAGAAAGAGAATGGAAATGGTCATAAGCACAGATATAGAAGTTAAACCTACTTCACACTCTTTTATTTATTTTTTTCATGTTGACCATGAGCTTTAATTAGCCTGCTTTTCCCTGTCGGAACTTTTTTTAAATGGCCAGTCTTCATCTGTATATGTACCATTAGAATGATGTCATTTTTATAATAGGTATTTGATCATCATATTCCTTATTCGATTTTGCCCCTGCTAAGACAAACTAACTTACTTCCAAACAATTTCTTGAGTATGGAAATTGTTGCACCCACCAGTTAGATTCTGTATATTCATAGGAGAAATGTAGTACGGTATGGTGATATAGACCTTTTTCTGTGAGTGAAGTACTGAATTTTTTTTCAGTTGAGCTGCTGGTTCTGGTAATTTTGAATTTATTTTGACTTTCTGAATATTCTTCAGTGACTCCTTACAAGTAACACAGACATGTAGCCATCCAGTGAGCAAACGGGGTGAGCCTAGAACAAGGATCCAGGAACTTGAATGTTTTAATCTCTGATCTAAATTAATTTCTCAGATACATTGGGGTGATCACCAACATTCTATTTCACCCATAAATACTGATATACCTGTCTACCAGGAATATTGAGGATTAATTAATTAATATTTATACAGTACTTTGCTGATGTAGTATATAAGCTTTAAGTATTAGTAGAAGTCCCTGTTTCATATAATTATTTTTCCTTGTTTCAGAGTCTTTGGAATAAATTTTTCCAGGATAAAGAGCTTCGAGCAATGATTGAACAAGATGTGACAAGGACGTATGTAGATCTTTAAAGAAATTTCTATATATAAATCTAGAGTCTGTGTTTTTATGTGGTATGCATTATATTGTGTTTTCTTGACTTTGGTTAGTATAAATGTCAGGATTGTTGAACATGAATGTGTAGAAACATACACTAAATGTATGAAAATACAGCTTTCTTAGAGTGAAAACCAAGAAAATAGAGTTAAACATTAAACCCTGGAGATTTATTGGTATCATTGAAGAAAAGCTGTTCTAAATTAAGATATTGGGAAATGTATTACTATATGAAATTTAAAGTAGTTTTCCATATGAAGTAAAGAGAAGGTAAGAGAAACTGAAAGGTCTTTTAACTAAATTATGATCATAATGAAAGATTGAACAGATGACTTTCTTTAACACTTATTCAATCAATAATAAAAAAAGCAGTTTGTAATTAGTAAGGAAAATATCACTCATCTAGAGAAGTTAAGCATTTGTATTTTTATTTATCACTTTCCTAGTGTTATTTGTCACATATGCCTTTTAAAATTTGTCCTAATATTACTGTGATTATGTTTTCATCTTCTTGGCCCTTAGGTCATTGCTGTTTAGGAATGTTGTTTGAGTTAAAACACTCAGTTCCTGAAAACATTTCTTTTCAGAGTGGAAGCATTGACTGATGTGTAAATCTAATTAAATTCAATTACTGGTTTGCTACCATGTGAAATTTTACTGTATTGCAAATATTTTTCGTTATAACTTGAAAAAAGTGGTGATAGTCATAGATTTTACAAATCCCAAGCTCACACATTTTCATTTACAGAAACAAAGTCATGCAGAAGAAATCATTGCTGTCTGTTTTTGGAATATTTTATATGTCCGTCCCTAGACCCATTCTTGAATGCATTTTGCCATGAGATGTATAATTAAAATCTGAGTATGCTTTCATGTGCATTCTCACAACAGATGGTATTTTTTGTTTGTTAAAGGAAACAGTTCAGGATGTTCTAAGATTAAAATATATACGTATCTAAACTATAATTGGAGAATGAAAAGTTGTGTGGAGGTTATGTTGGATGTAAGACTGTTAGTTTAAAAAAAAAACCAACATACATATATATATATATACAAAAAGTCCAGGCTTTCACTCTGGCAAATGACAGAGTGAGTAATATTCACTAATATCAGTAACAGGGACTACAGAAATTTCCATTTATGTATTTATACAAAATTATGTCCACTTGAAACAATAGCAGCATACATTGTGTTATCAGTATCAAAATAAGTCAAACAATGAAGGAGCAAAATTTATCAAAATAACGGATTTATTTGATAAACTAAATGCATTTTTTGTTTGCCTAATCATAAATATAGGATATACATAAAATGCACACATGTATACACATCATTCTTACACGAATCAGTAAGTTCTCCACTCCTTGGCTTTGGAATGTAAGTACCCTCTCTTTAACGTCGTCCCTTTCATTTCCATTATTTTAATAAATACCTGGAGTTACAATTTAAAAATTTGTCATTACTCTACAATGCTTTTTATTAAAGGTGAAAAAAAATTAGCATTATATTGTTACCATAATCACTACCCTCTCACTTCTGTTTCTTATTTAATTAATATTTTTATATTCTTTTTTATCCAGTTCAGTACTCCGTCATCCAACAGCATCAAGTAAATAATTCTGTAGAGTTCTAACTGCTCACAGAGTAGCAAATGAAAGTCCCACCTATCAAAGCAGTAAAAAATTTACTCAGTAATGTTTTTATTAGAATTATCTGAAGTGTAGTATTAATAGATGGGAAAAGTGGGTAGAAATATGCTTTTAAAATTGGTATTGGTTTAAATTGTTTTAAATTTCAGGATTTCGCTACCTAAAGGGAACTGCAGTAAAGTTTGTTTATGTGTGTGTGTGTGTGTTCATATGTGTTTTGTGAATCCTTATCTCACCCAATAATTAGATTTGTAAAATACAGATGCTCACAGCTGGGCTAATCATCCTTTAGAGTATACATACCTGAAGAATTCTAGGACACAAATCATCTCTTCTAAAGTAAATGTCTAGTATAGATCTGATGAATCACACTGTAGAGAAGTATGGTTTTCTTCAGTCATTATAAAAGGCTTCTAGCTCAGCTGTACCTAACTAAACTGTAGTCACCTAAAGTCAGGTGAGAGTAATCCAAGCCATAATGTCTAAATACAATTTTTTGCCTGTTGCATAGTAAGAACTTTCAATATTTACAAGGGAAGTAGGGAAGGATTTTGTTATGTTAGTCCTAACTCATTAGGGATCAGCATTTCTAATTAATCACCTGACTTATTTTTTATGGTATTTGAGACATCCAGAATGGATTTTCCTTCAGCTGTCTAGAAGTGTGTACCAAACATCATCTTTTTCTATCCCAAGTGAGGAGCTTCTAAAAATGAGTGTGGGAAGGGGAGGGTAAAGGAGGTTTGTTATAATGCCAGTAAAGCCTTACTTTAAATGTAGATAGCAGTACCAAACAAGTTATGACTCGAATACTGCCTTCTATTATTCTACTAAGAAAGGAAGGCGTGTATGAACTAGCACCATAGTAACTCGTAACAGACATAAGAATGCAGTGATTAATTACTGTCATTCAAAAGATGTAGCAAGGAAAAATGCTGATTTATTTTGTGATGTTTAAGAAGGTAAGCAATAAAGAAGAATTTTTTAAAATATTTTGCAGAAATGGTAGTCAGCAGACTGGCAGATGCAAGAGCATCTAGCTGCCAGTCAAATCAAAATACCAGTCTACTTGCTGGCATCACCTTGTACACCTAGGGTAGTAAATGGCTAGATTTGATTACCCTCTTTCTTTCTCCAGTATTTTAAGAAAACAAAATGCTTAGGATGCATTCCCAGTAGACTAATCAAGTGGATTTATTTTTAAGTAGCATTTTTATATATTGGTCTACCTAGTTTCTGCCTTAGGAGTAGTAATCACAGTTTAGGGAAATGGAAACTGTGTGAAGATGAGTAGGGTGGGTGCTGCCATTTCAAACTCTTCGTCTCTCAGATAACAAAAAACCCAAACAGCCCATTGAAAAGATAATGGAGAAACAATTAGGCAGCTACATTTCCTAAGTATATAGAAGAGATTGGAAGAAACAATAATACATTTAGTATGAACATAGGAGACGAAATCTAGTTTCTTTGTAAGAGGAGGGACTGCTGGAAGGAAGAGCTACCTTTATACACCAATTTATTTCTTCTCAAGAAAAAAAGTGAGCTACAGGGGGGCAGTTATTATTATTCTTTACCGAACTTTTGCAGTTGCAAGAGGATCTTCCATTTCTTCTGGTTTAGTAGCTTTTCCCATTCCAGCTGAGTAACAGGGTTGGGGAGTAGCAGGGGATGGTATCTGTTGAAAAGATGATCACTCCATAGCTGTGGTTGAGAGCCTCATTTCTGTCTGGCACCAAATTTGTTTTATAAAGTTTTAGTGCATCCTGTTATTTGGTTGCCAGCCTAAGTTTCTTCTGTGTCAAAGTTTGGCTGCCTCTGATATAGGGACCCCTAAATGGGCTCAGGTGATGCTTTAAAAAATGATAACTCATGCTGGTCTTCAGTTTCAGAAAGCAGGGACTTGACTGCACTGTTGTTTAATTGTAGCAGCTGTGGTAAAACAGTCTAGCAAAATTCCATGTCCTTATGCAGTCGTTCTCAGAAATGTAAAGAAATGTAATACTCTAGTGTTCATGAAAAGTATTCTTACCTTGCCCTATTTGAGGACACTTCTAAATTGAGGATATTTTTAAAACAGTGCTTTAATCATAAAATGACATTCTTCATAAAATTCCATCCTGAACTGATAGTTCCCTTGTGATCTCTTGTATTTACATTTACTATAATTAATACTTCAGCCAGCTTATTCCTGAGTTCATTATTATTCTTTCTGTCACAATCTCTGGTATTACTAGATCCTCACAGATATCTCTGTGTATTTTTGAGTTTTCTTTATTAGTCTTCTCTTCCTAAACTTCATAGGGCAGGCCTGAATAACAGTCCTTCAGAAATAATCTCTTCAAACCCCTAAATTATGTCGATTGCCATCTGTTGTAATGCACTTTTGGTCTCAGCTGTGTCCTTCCTTTACAGTAATATGATTAGTACAAGTGCATACAAGTTTCCAAATGTTGGTCTACCATTCTTCCTACCAGGTGCCAGGAAAACATTAAACCCCTCATCCCAATGCCTTTCTTAGGACTTAGGCTGTATTTAAGCCAACGGTGTCTCCTCTGCCTTGGTTCTTCATTCACGTCTTTCATCCAAGGCATTCAACGCACCTTTCTAGCCTTAACTAGTTATCTTTCTGTGCTTACCTGTCATCACCTCTGTGAGATGACCACAGTAATTATCAATACTAATAGTTTTATCTGAAGTAATTTATTATGATTCTCTAAATTGTTTCTCTATGACAGGCTTTACAACAGCCTTAATATGACTGGTCTATAGTTTAGCATTGTAGCTCAGACTTGGGAAGCCGAGAAAACATTCACCAGAAGAAAACTTATCTACAATCCATGCGATTCCATTTCAAAACTAACAGTATTTTAGCAATCTAGCCTGAGGCCTACCGTTGTTGTCTTTTTAAGTATTCTGTTTTTAGTTTGTCTGATTTTTTCCTTTCTTTTTAGCATTCTACCTTTCCAGATTTTTTTTGTTTTATTTGTTACTGCTCCATATAGCTGGATGTGGTTTGGGGTTGTTGCTTTATGAAACATTTTTTGCCATCTATTTACTTCTTCAGTAAGCATGAAAACACTTCTGTTGCACACTTATTAATTAAAGTACACCAACAGTCCTAACTCCGGCAGTCAAGGAGCAGAATGCACAGGTAAAAGTTGCTTCTGGAGAATAGTTGCAGGTTGAAAATATTTATGTTTTCCTGGATGATAAGCAGATAACAGGATTTTCCCAGAAGCTTTTTTTCCTTGTTCTCACACTAGGTCCACTTGATTCTATTTCACTTAAACTATATGTGCCCGGCCAGAGTATCAAATGATTTCATAATCACAAAATTTATTTGAGACAGCTTCTAAAGACAGTGAAATGGCTAATTATATTGCATCACAAAAGATGCCAGTAAGTATATTGGAGCTTAGAATACGGCTTGTAATGTCAATTATGAGATATTTTAATAATCTTATCATTAAATTCTAATTATTTTTCAGATGTTCATGAAATATTGAGTGTTTGTGTATATGCTTCTTCTGACATACTCTTCTTTCTTCCATTTTATTCCAGTTTAGAACTGGAAATTTTACAAACTTCCTTAACATATTGTAGCTCTTTTACTCTTCCTTAGCCCAACTTTTACCTTGAGAAAAAGAAAGAGCAGGGCTAAGCACTATTTGTGAAAATACAGAGTAGAGTGATGATCCAGTTACAGTTGACAACCTAACACAGATTAAAAAAATGGGAGTGTGTCATATAAAGTATGATTTTTATCTATGAAGATTTGATCTTTGGTGCTTATTTTTCCAGTACCTGAATCAAATTAATCAATAGATGTTTGCAACAGTTTTAGTTTTAACTGACTTGGTTTTTTGAGGGGATAAGTATCTACTTGAACTTTTTGTGAGCAAGTTTTAGATTCATTGGTGAAAGACACAATCAGTGGAGCACAGTCTTGGAGTTAAGTTACTCTTGGGATGCTGTGCCATGTAGGACCAGAATGGTCTTGTGGGCTGCTATGTTTGGCAGTAAGAGTCTGTGTGCAGGAAGGAAAGGATAGATCTTTGCTTCAGTCATTGCCTCTCATTCGGTCTCCTTTCCTTCTGCTTCAACTCAACCTGTTTTCATGACATGGAGGAACAAAAGAAACTGATTCTTTACGCAGGAACATATATGATACATCATTTGGATTTAATTAGATTCTCCAAGTCATTCGTTTTCAGTTGATTGGCTGTTTGTAAGAAGTTGACAGTTAAAACAATCTGCCATTTTATTTCATTCTTGCAGATTGCTACTTTTTATAATATTAAAAGGGATTAGTTATTTAAATATAACTGGTGATATCGTTGTATCTATTTAGCAGACTGATGTATATTAAAAAACATGGTTCAGAATTTTGTTGCAAAACAAATGTAACAAGTCTTTAGAAGTATTCTTACTCTAGCAGCCCCCACAATGGAAAAGTGGGAGCAGTGGGAAAGCAGACAAGGGAAGTGCTGTCTTACCTAAAACCGTTTCTAGAAGACCAGCAACTGAGGTTCTGTGTGCTATGTTGTTTACTTTTGCTGTATTTCTTTATTTTCAGCTTTCCTGAAATGCAGTATTTCCAACAAGAGAATGTGAGGAAAATTCTTACAGATGTTCTGTTCTGCTACGCCAGAGAAAATGAGCAGTTGCTTTATAAACAGGTAATGAAAATACTGTACAGGTGGCATTCTTTGACTCAACATTTTCTATACGGTTTGACAATAATGTAGTTCTGTTGTATCTGAAGTTGTATCATAATGCTAAAGTAATCAAAGAGATGCTTGTCAGCAGGATAGTAAGAAAAGTAAGCTCATTGAATAACATATGCTTTTTCCTCATAACACAGTCCCTCAAATTGTTTTCTTTCAGGTTGCTAAGTTGTCTAACTTCAAATTTCTTCATAAACAACATCTTTTTCTTCAGTGTTGGTTAAGAAAGAGAAAAAAAGGACTTTCTCTGCTTAGGTAAAGAAAGAAAATATGTAGCAGGATTAAAAATGGTACCAAATAAACAAAAAACATAACCAGTGACTTCTGAAATTTAGGCAAAGTTTACTATTTTAAGTTTGACATAGTATTTTAAGTTCTTCCTCAAAGTGTTAAAGCCATGTGGTACTTTAGTGAATAGATACTTTATCTAAGCCTGTAGCATCCAAATACAGTGCAGCTGACAAATACCTCAACTCAAGGGCAAGAGTGCTACAAATACCACTTCTACAGTGTTACCTGAAGGAGAGTCTGCGCAAACCATATTTTATGAAATGGTAAAGTAAGTCTTAAACCTGCACTAACTATGCATCCTTATGGGATGCAGGCTAAATTAATTTAACATTTGTTCTGAAGGTTTTAAAGTGAGTTTAAACTTGATGCTAAATTAATATAGTAAGACCAATATGCAGAGTATTGTCATAACTGTATTTTTTTTCTTCAGGCTGTTAACTGTAGGGTGAATAGAGACTGGCAAACTGAGGGATACTCTGTGTGCATGGATGAAGGACAAACTAGAGCAGCAAACTTTAGGTTGACAAAGTTTTTTTATGAAAAAAATGCAGAGCTTCAGTAAATGTGAAGATTTTTATAAGGCACTTTATGCTTTCAGGCATGGTCTGTGGCCACCCTGTCCTCAATACAGGAAATTATTGATGTTTTGTGAAAAAACAAAACAAAACAAAACATTTAAGTTGAAGGAACAGTTACTTCTTACAGATTATATCAAAAATCAAATATATAGTTATCAAACTTATGAAATCTCTATCAGCTGGTTATTTCTCATGTTTGACTGACTGTGAACAAAGAATAGTCTTGCATGAGAACAAGAAAAAATTAGATTTCTGAGCTATATTTTGAAGGGCACTGATAAAGAAAACATTTCAGCAGTATTCAGCGTCCCCTTCTAGTGAATATAGGCCAGAGTACTGATGATGGGAAAATGGAGAAAAACATTCCAGCTAATTTAGTCTATCATTTATTGAACAAGAAGTATTATTTTACTCTTTGATATGACTTAAAAGGACTTAATTACCCTCTGCTCATATTTAAAATCTTCTTGATTCCTTACCAAGAAATAATACCTTTCTACTTAAGGATGGAATATTTAGCCAGATCAAATTTAAAAAAAAAAAAAAAAAAAGCCCTGAGTTTCATCACAAGCTGTTAAAGCTATTATTTTCTACTAGGTGACACCCCGTTTAACATAGACCATATTGTTAATAGTTATGGGATTTTATTGAATTAATGAGACTGTTATCATGTAGTAGAATGTCTTGCTGAGTTAATTGAAACTGCAGAGATTATATAAATGGTATTAATGAACTTTGACTGCCTGATGCCTCAGCTTTAATAAAGACTGCTTGGTGGGCTAAATGAACATAGGCAGATAAAAGAACAGGTTCAATTTTGCGAGCCTACAGGCTGTTGACAAAGAAAACTTCTTTACCTCTGTTTTCAACTGGTGTGCATCAATAGTGCAGTAATTCCATGAAGGGGTTGCTACGGGACTAAGGGGAGAGGTGAAGTGCAGAAAATTAAATAAATTTGGATTGTGAAAAACTGTTGATTTAATCTCTCTGAAGTGTGTGCAGTGTATCACCCAAGTCTCATGGTGCTGTGCCAATTCCACAAAATAGCAAATGATTGTGGTTTTCCTCTCTGTTGTGGACATGTGTCACTTTTATTAGGAGCTTTTCTTTTTTCCTACCTCATTTGAAAAGGGTGTTTTGTTTGATTGGGATTTTTTTAATTAATGCTCCTGTTACCTTATTAGTAGCAATCCTGCTTTTTTGTCCCCGTGTCCCTTTCTTTTTAGATAACATTTCTTTTACGTCCATCAGTACCCTTCTCTGAATTACCTAATAGGAAGGAGAGTTAGTGGTGGTGACAGGACATGTTTTTTCCCTCTTTTAGCAAATACCCATGTTGCAGTCAATCCTCCTGTCCTACTGTTTTTATTGGTTCTGTTTTTACCATTGACTCAAGTACCACTTGCCACAATAGCTTCCACTACATCAAAGCCTATCATTTTCTTGAAAATAATGAGAGTTACCATCAATAACAGAACACCTCCAAGTTGCTCTCTCCACAGTAACCTGAATACAAAGCCCAAATTAAGATTGCCTCCATATTCAGTATCCAACATGGGACTGGTCATAGAGCCATAGAATGGTTTGGGTTGGAAGGGACCTTAAAGATCACCTCATTCCAGCCCCCTGCCCTGGGCAGGGACACCTTCCACTAGCCCAGGTTGCTCAAAGCCCCGTCCAACCTGGCCTTGAACACTGCCAGGGAGGGGACAGCCACAGCTTCTCTGGGCAACCTGTGCCAGTGCTTCATCAGCCTTATAGTGAAGAATTAATTCCTTATGTCTAATGTAAATCTACCCTCTTTCAGTTTAAAGCCACTACCCCTTGTCCTATCACTACACACCCTTGTAAAAAGTCCCTCTTCAGCTTTCTTGGAGGACCCCTTTAGGTACTGGAAAATTGCTTGCTGGTCCTTTTGTTCTGTATGTGAATTCCTCCGTTTCATTTATATGACCACATACAAGAGCTGTATTTGCTATTAGAATTGTAACACTTGGCCAATAAATGAAAACTTATACTTCTGTCTGTCAGCATCTGTACAGGACCTGATGTTTCTCTTTCAAAATATTTGAAAAAAGTTCTAGTTCCTTGACAATTTACATACTTATAAATGTACATAAAGTGTATCTGAAGTTCACAACATTTTACTGAAACTATTATGGGGCATCAGCATATCATCTTACAAGAAGCAATCAATAATGTTTGTTTAATATGCATATATGCATGAAAGTTTTCTTTGTAGATGGTTTGTGGTTTTTTGACCAGCATGAAGTAACATTTTATTTGATGAGGAAAAAGATATGTCTGTCCCTAGTCAAATGGAGTAGAATGTTGTGAAGATCTATTATAGATTTTAAAGACAGAATCCTCACTGGGTTTGTTGAATTTTTAAATAGCAGCTGTAAATATAAAATCTAAAGAGAATAGTATATTGTACTTAAGAATATGTAAAAATTACTCTTAGCATTCTTCTGTAAGACTGGTGCCAAAATTCTGGTCCTAGTTACACTGAAAAGAAATAGTGACAATTAAGCTAAATCACTAGGCTAACTATTGTTCACTCATGATTTGATTGCCCTTAGAGAAGTCAATATAATTTTGAAATGCACTGATTCACTTTTCATTGTAGAAATGCTATATTTCTGGTTTTTCTTCTAAACCATAGACTGTATTACGAAATCAATATTTTGTTGTAGCTGGAAAGTGTCATAAAATTATCTGAGCTCTGTTATTTATTAACACTAAAGAGTTTTAGTAAACTGCAGCATTGAAAAATATGTGTATGCATATTACACTGGTGGCTTTTCTTGCCAAGCTAAAAATCTTTAAACATTTGAAGTACTTTTGTAACTGAAAGATCAGAGGTATCTTTTTGAAATCCTGGTATTTCATCGTCTGTTTGTTTTGTTTCCGTTGTACGTGGGCAGCCACATTATGATTCTACTTTATTATAAACTTGATATATTATTATGTTGGAAGAATGTATGATGTGCTTTTATCTTTTATAACAATTCTTATTTTATGTCCTCTTTCTTTTTCTTCAGCTTATATGTTTACAGCTTAGGTGGTAGTTTTATTAGATAGTCAAGTTTTTTGGCATTTCCATTTCTCTTATTTCATGTTAGCGTATCTGGATGAATAAAAGATTAGACATGGAGCTGTTAATTAACTAAGGTCTGTGTGTATGTATGAAAGTACAACCCAAGTTATCTACAGTTTATTTAAATATTTTTGCCACACATATTTATTGTCTAATCTTGAACCTATCTCTCTGTCTCTCCTATTCCTCCTTTTGGTATGACCATAAGACTTTCAGAAATCTGAAGTTGTCAATTTGTAATCTAACCCATATTGTTGTTTGGGAATTTTACATCAGCTCCTGAAATCAAGTGGCTACATTGGGTTTAATTTTTTTTTTTTTTTTCCCCTAGCAATTTCTATTTAGCCTTCATCTTTTGAAGTAATCCCTAAAGGTTCAGAAATAGGAAGAGAAAGAAAACTCCCAAACTTCAGTAGTTTTGCTGTCTTTAGCTTTGCCCAAACAACTGACTGCTATTGCTGCAACCCTATAGTTGAGACTGTAACAGTCATCTCAGTCCTGAAGAAATTAAAATTAAATTTCCTAGGATTTCAGTTGATAGCACACAGAGAAATTTCCAAACCTCTTTTTTTTTTTTTTTTTTTCCTTCAACAGTGCTAGGTATTAGAATGTCTTCTCACAAACAGTAAGATTCACTAACATACATCCAAGCACACTCAAAACACATGATGGTCTAGAGAGGGCTTCCACATCTACCTCTCTGCTCAGTTTGGACTACTTAAGGAAAATCCCCATTATCTCCAATAAAAGTTAAAGGTTTTTAGTAGTTAATGGATCTGTTTGATACATATGAAGCTGATACACTAACTCACTGATATTGAATACTCCTCAAATGCTACATGGAATATCAACTGATACACCAGCAAAGCAACAGGGTAGCTGCACAAGCATGTAACTCTTTCATTGCTCACATCTGTCTACCACTGAAAGGGCTGGAAAAGCAAGTGCAGAGGCTTCCTAGCTTGGAACTGCAAGCGTAAAAGTAAAACAGCTCATGTCTGGGGACACATCATCTGAATCCTGAGAGCAACCTGAAATGCCAGTGAGTTTGATGGGCCAGCCCCAGCGCTCTTTCCGATAACAGGATAGACAAGATGGTCTTCCTGGCACCCCTGTCTGCCCAGAGCACTCACCTGGAGTTGGGACTGAGGCTCAACTTGATGAAGTAGTTGCACTTTTGAACTGGAGCACTGTGGCAGCACACTCTTCCTCTTAGAGCCAAGAAAGGATTCGACCCAGAGCAAGACTCAGCAGGGTTAGCCTGGCTGCCTGGCATCAAGCCCCAGCTGTAGCTGCTGGTTTTGGGCTGAGGTCAGGAATTCTCTTCCCTTAGAGTGATCCCTATGTCCAGAGGCAGCCAGACAGATCTCAACCTTTAATCTCACATCTCTTCTATCACCGAAGCACTCCTCTCTCTTCTTTTGTATGGCTGACCCCCACCCCAGCCTGTAGCTTGCTACCTGCCATCCTAGCCCACCACTGGGAGCCCAACTCCCCTGACATAACCAATTTCCCCAGTTATGACACCACAAATCCTCTTTTTCCCTGATCTAATCTGAGGGAAGGAGCTGAATATCTACTGGAGATGAGGTTTCATTCTGCAAGGAATAGTTTTACCTGCCAGCGCATTGCTGCTTGCCAACTGGACTGCTTCTTTCCTGAAGCGGTTGCTTCTGATAACAAATCAACAAGCCCCAGGTGAATCAAGGCAAATCAAGACTCCTGGTTTGTTCCTGGTCAGCTCTGGGTAAAAGCACTGATGGCTGGCCTGGGTGGCCCAGCCATGCTTCTAATGCTAGCCTAAATCCTCTACTATTCACCAATTTTTTCTCTTCCGATCCTTCATGTTTCTGTATTTTTTCTGTGTCTTAATATAGACTGCACATGTAAGTAATAGTTTGTAATGGAACAGTACCAGGTTTCCTATGCATTGTGTTCTAGTGAGTTCATTTTTAATATTGACATAATGACTTTAAAAATAAAAAAGGCAAAAGAACCAATTTATTTCTCATATCCGTGGGACTGTAAGTTTAATTTTCTGATTTCCCAAATAGCTGCCCTTGTCTCCTCTAAAGGCTACTGCTCTGCTGGTTTTGGAACATTATCAAATAAAAAATAATTCTAAATTTTGTAATTTGTGCCTATTGCAGATCTTTGTTCTGTGGATCATGATTGTAATTATCATAAATAAAATTCATATTTATGAACATAGATCTTGGAGTAAACTGCCAGGTGCAGGGTTGACTACCATTGCCAAGTTGTTGTCTGTTGTGTTAGAAAAAGGGAGAATAACTTGCTTCTGTATATTATAGAAGAATAAACACTTGTATTTAATCAGAATTTAAGATAAAAGCCATTGATTGTGAAACCATTCTGTAAAGAATGTAGATGTTCATGCTTTTAGTTAGTCTCTGTGTAATATTGCTGGCTGCCTGATGCTATGCATTAGGAACTGTTATATGACTGGAAAATCTTACTGTACTTTTGCTTCCTTTTACATTTAGGGCATGCATGAACTTTTAGCTCCCATTGTCTTTATCCTGCATTGTGACCACCAAGCTTTTTCACATGCCAGTGAAGCTGCACAACCAAGGCAAGCATTTTGTTTTATTTGTGTAGTATTAAAAATTTGCTTTCTTAAAATATAAATAAGTTGACTGGACTAGAACTTACAAATATTCGCTCCTTAATTCTTTTTTTATAATTGATAAATTGATATCAGAAATTGTTGCATCTTCATGCTTTGATGGGGGTGTCCTTATTTCATCTTCCCTACTATAGCTTCTGAAAGGGGGATTAAAAGTGTAGGCATTGGGCCCTTCACAGATAGTAGTTGGTGAAAAAAGGGGAGACAAGACACCTAGGGAAAACCTTAAGCAAAAAGCTTACATACCTACCTACTGTTTCACTTCATTCTTATTGCCAGAAATGGTTTAGGTTTTGTCATTGCAGAGAGGAGGCAGATTAGAGAACTGCAGTCATAGAACAGACATGTTACCAACTCTCTTTGCTCATACCTTAAAAGAGAAAAAAATCAATGTAGACAAACTGTTGTGACTGATATTTTATTCATCACCTGCAATGTTGTAGCTGCAATATTTGACTACCCTTTGACTTGGTAGTAACATTAAGTTTAGGTATTCATTCTCCGTTTTATTCAAACTCTGTGTGTGTGCATGTAATCATAACATATATAAAATATTACATCACATATGATGGTCTGTTAATCAAATTCAGATACTTTTTTTCTTGTGCTATATGTAAAGCATTATTTTAAAGAAAAGAAAATAAAACAACCTACTTGCCTTTTTTGTATCGTCATTTCTTTTCATTTGTCTTTTTACACTCTCTTTTAGAGTCCAGCAGTGAATAAAACCAATTTAATTATGTGTACTATATAACTTCTGTTAGCACCCCTTAACATGATTGTTCAAAGGCAGTTAAGCATAAGGATGGAAAGGATGGAGATTATTTACAAGTGTGTGGTTTTATTCAATGTCTGTCCTTAGATATCCTGAAATTACCTAGAAGATGCTCTCCAGTGCTAAGTAACTTAAAATAACCATGTGTTATGCACAGCATTCTGTTCCAACCCCAATGAAAGAGTAGAGCTAAGCAGCAAAGTAGATGGAAAAGAGGTGCTGTCACTGATTAATTGCTGTTAAAGTACAATAAAAATACAGGCTATTAAAACAAAATAAATTAATGTTTTGATATACTGCATATTTGACCAGTAACCATATTTTTTTTGTTTGGGACAAACAGTGATAGATTGTGCAGCAATCAATTATTCTAGATCAAGCATATTGAAATAATACATTGTGACATTCAGTAATTTGTTATTTGGAATAATTAGATGGTTACTTCATTGTAGTGCAGACAAGGCAGCTAATTTGGTTTTGATCTTTATGAAAAGGAAAGACTTCATTTGTTCAATGGAGTTGCTCTTTTTAATTAAAAAGGCTAGTTTTCTCATTTGCACTTTATATGAAAGTTGGCTTATAAATACATAATAGTACATGCAGAACGCTGACCAAAAATAAACATTCACATTTGGATTGTTCACTGTTTCCTTTTTCAGCGAGGAAATGAAAGTTCTTTTGAATCCTGAATATCTGGAACATGATGCCTAGTAAGTTTTAACAACTTCCTTTACATTTAATTTGCTGTTATTTGTAATACATTATTTAACACCAGGTTTCTGGGTTTTTCCCCTTCAGTGCAATGTTCACACATCTTATGAAAACTGCAGAACATTGGTTTTCAACTTTTGAACATGACAGTCAGAAGGTAAATATTGCTCTAAAATGTATTTATTGTATTTTTAAGTAAATGTCATTTTAAATACAATTCAGATAATTTGAAGCTAACAAGTCATCTTCTCTTAAACAACTTGGTTAAAGCAGGCTCAAACAGGTTTACAATCCTTAGAGGTTCTTCAGAATTCGGTCACAGGCACTTGTGGAAAGTCTTCCAGTTGAGAATTCCTATCTGTTGAAAGATCACTTGTTAATCAAAAGCCAAATGTGCAAACACAGATTCTCCTATGAGTGATGCTCTTGTGTGGCATTCAAAAAATTGCCTGTTACAGGCACATCTTTGTGCCCAAAATCTGTGCAAATGTCATGCATACAGACAGTGTTTAATGTATTGAGGCTTGAATTGTTTGCAACTGTTTACAATATAAACAATTTGCTGTAAAGCCAAAGCTTTAATCATAGACTGTCCAGCAAAGGTCAGGGTGCATCTTTCCCTGACTTCATCGCTCCTTTTCCTTACTTTTTTCATTTTGACCTCAGGGTATTCAGAGAAAATGTCTGTGCCCTCAGATCTCCTGTGTACAGACACCACTGTCTTTACTATGTTACTTCTTTTCACAGAAAAGCTTTTTCTGTGTTCTGAGTTTAGTTCTACAGAACTCTTCTTTGGACCATCTAGTCCTTCCCTGTAACCGTTTTCATGCACAGCATGAGGAACAATTCCCACAATCACCTGCACAAGATTTCCTTTGAATACTTTTCTCCTGTCTCTTTCCCTGTTTACATTTCTCTCTGTTTTTAATTCTGAAAAATTATTTGTGCGATGGAGTGTATGAAGAAGGGTCTAGCAAAACACAGCAGTATTACAGGTATTTGTCAAGACTTTCAGTGTTTTATATCCTAAAAGAGTTTTCCTCCAGACTGTGTTCCACCTTGATTCACTTCAGCGTATTTCACATAGACCATGGGCTGAGTATCCAGAGTTAACAAAAAATTAATGAGAATTTGGTTGGATTTGCATGTCCACATGTGGAATTAGGGAGTGCTGGTTTGAGAGGTAGTTTTCCCTGCCTGTTGAAGAAAAAGATGTTCACTCAAGACTCACATAAAAGCTTCTATCATCTTTAAATGTTTAAATGTATTTGTGTATATATTTTACGAGACATGGAGCATTGGCATCTTGACTTAAGCTATCAACAGTTATAAATTACTGTTTGGATCTGGGCTTTTCAATAATTCTCAGTAGCAAAGGATAAAGCATACGAGATACAAATTTTATGAACTTATTACATAGTCACTTTTATTCCAACAACAAAGCTGTGAGACATGTTTCTCTGAGTGTAGCTTTTCAGAATTCACTGTATTCAAATGTATTTGTTCCAATTTCTGCAACAGAGATGGTAAAGTCTGTGGTTGAATTTTATTCTGGGAAATAACTAGGTCTGCTTACAGATTTGTAGTGCTTGGGTAGAAGGTGAAAGTTTACATTGCCCTTTCCAGTCCTTTCATGGCATAAAAAATTAACAATGCAAAGCGCATGGATTAATATCTAGTTGTTTGTTCTTGTTCTTTGCAAACATGTATAATCTTTAATAATCCTTTCTTGTACGTATGCCTTTTACAATCATGACTTTGAGGGTTAGCTACATAATAAAGTCTGAATCTTCACAAAGGAAGCAATGAAAGCATGTGCTGAGAGACATGTTACATTTTATAGCCTCTAACAGTTGGTTCCATTACTCCCAATTGCTATTAGAGGAGCTTCTCCAGCTACTCCATTCCTTAGTGGTTAATGAAAGAAATCTGTCCACAGTTTATACTTGTACTATGTCCTAGCCTCTCTTTATTGCTGTAACATTTGTTTCCTAAATGCATGAATATACAAATTGTATTAGTATCAACTGCCAGACAGTTTGTGTTGTGGTAGGTAATGTTTTGTGGCAAGATTTGGTGACTCTATTCCTAATACTTCATCTAAATTTTTCAGCTGCATTTCACTGGTAGTCATATTTTAACTGTTCTTAGAGATGAATCGGATGCTCTCCTGTAAACAGTATAGCACATGTCTGAGCCATCCCTCTTTTTGTCTTTTTGTTGTGAACCGCATGCTTTTGGGATTGGTCATTTATATTTTGTGTTAGCAGTAGATGACTAAACCCATGCACTCAATTTTTTTCCAAGACTTAGAAGCTCACAAAAAGAAAACGGTGTTTTGTCTCATATGGCAACTTAATAGATAGTGAGTATGGGCAGAGGCACAGTATCATGTTTACTTGGCTTTTGCACTTTAGGCACATGCACTGCGAGTCACGTCTAGTTAAACATTTTGGCGACTTGGTTGTATTAGCTTATTTGAGCATGTTTCTGTTTGGGCTGTTTCTTTCACACCAGTTGAGGTGATATTTAGGAGCAATTTCAACTGACTGTATTGTCATATTTCAACCAAATTGCATGGGAGAAGACAACAGACATATCATATGCACTCTAGTCATCCACTGAGCTTCTTGGTGGAGTGCAGCAAATCAGGAGATATGGACAGTCAAGGCATTGATTGTTGATAGCAACTGCTGTCCCCACAGATTCTGTCATGCTTTGAAGATTTCTCTTAATGGGGTTAATTTCTGAAATGCTAATAACTGCTGCTCATGGCCTGAATAGGTGCTCTCTTTGCTGGGTAAAAAACTGGCTGGATGGCCGGGCCCAAAGGGTTGTGGTGAATGGAGTTGAGTCCAGTTGGTGGCTGGTCACAAGTGGTGTTCCCCAGGGCTCAGAACTGGGGCCAGTTCTGGTTAATATCTTCATCACTGATCTGGACGAGGGGATCGAATGAACCCTCACTAAGTTTGCAGACACCAAGTTGGACAGGAGTATTGATCTGCTTGAGGGCATAAAGGCTTTACAGAGGGATCTGGACAGGCTGGATCGATGGGCCAAGGCCATTTGTATGAGATTCAAGAAGAGTCAGTGCCAGGTCCTGCACCTGGGTCACAACAACCTGCTGCAGGTTTGGGAAGAGTGGCTGGGAAGCTGCCCAGCTGAAAAGAACCTGGGAGTGTTTGTAGACAGCCAGCGGAAAATGAGCCAGAAGTGGGGCCAGGTAGCCAAGGCGGCCAATGGCATCCTGACTTGTATCGGAATTAGTCTGGCCAGCAGGGCTAGGGAAGTGATCAAGTGATAGTTCCCCTGTACTCAGCACTGGTGAGGCCACACCTTGAATACTGTGTTCAGTTTTGGACCCCTTACTAAAAGACAGACACTCAGGTGCTGAAGCATGTTCAAAGAAGAGCAATGAAGCTGGTGAAGGGTCTAGAGCATAAGTTTTATGAGGAGCGGCTGAGGGAACTGGGGCTGTTTGGCCTGGAGGAAAGGAGGCTGAGGGGAGACCTCATAGCCCTCTACCTGAAAGGAGGTTGTAGGAATGTGGGTGTTGGTCTCTTCTCCCAAGTAACAAGTGATAGGACAAGAGGAAGCAGCCTCAAGTTGTGCTAGGGGACATTTAGATTGGATACTAGGAAAAATTTATTCACTGAAAGGGTTGTCAAGCACTGGAGCAGGCTGCCCAGGGCAGTGGTTGAGTCACCATCTCTGGAGGTATTTAAAAGAAATGTAGATGTGGTGCTTAGAGACATGGTTTAGTGGTGGACTTGGCAGTGCTAGGTTGACGGTTAGACTCAATGATCCTAAAGGTCTTTTCCGACCTAAATGATTCCATGAATCTATGATTTTGATGGATACCATTTACTTATCTCATGCTTTTAAAAATGGCAAGCCAGCATATATTATTTGATGTGCTTAGCCATGTTGATAGTCACTCTGACAGTCAGCAATGTGTCAGTGCTGCGTTATGCCAAGGTGCACAAATGTTGCAAGTGACAAATAACTCCAGTTTTGGCACTCCTCTGTAGGAGGAAGCTTGCATTAGTTTTGATATTCAGAATCTTTTGACACTTGAGCCAGTGTTTAAGTCTGTCTTCCAATTTTGTAAAGATGACTTTAAACCTGCAGACAACCAATGATGTAAAGGCTAATCTGACTAACTAGCTAGTCTTCTCATATTGTAAGATCAAATAAGTAGAAAGATTCTAATGTTGAGATTCCTATGCCTGTAACTGAGAAAAGCTTAAAAATACAGATCTTTTGAGTCATCAGAGTTATGAGTGCATGCAGTGGTCAGTCTGAAGTTAACTTGAATAAACCAGAATAAAGTTCTTCCCTCAGATGTGTGCCAGCTGATGGAACATGCGCAGCCTCTGAATATGTAGAGTTACAGACTTTTATGATTAGTTTCAAAGATAAATTGATAGGTTTATGCAAACATTATCATATCATACTTTAAGAGTGGTTTTCTTTATAGATAGAGATTAATGGATACCCTTTCTCAGTATCTTGCATTCTAGCATGTGACCAAGAAAATAATTAAATGGGTCTGAAACAACAATAGGAAATAGCCATACAATGGAGAAAGAAAAATAAGAGTAAAAAGAAGGCTAGAACAGAAAAGATTTTGAATGAAAGGATGCCATTTCAGTGAGCTTTATTTGACAGTCTGAGGGAGCTTTAATCAAGCGATTTGCTGGGGCATCTTAAATTAATATGTGTTGGTACCACAATAGCATGGCAAAACCACAGCACTGTAATAGACAGATCAGTCCCTTTGCTGCAATTGCCATAGCAAAGCAACAATTAAGCAGATTTTGAGATAGAATTTATAATCAGCTCCTTAAATAGAAACATTTTACCTGAAATCACTGCTCAGCATCATACCATATTTTCTACACTACAGAAATGGAATAATTAAGAAAAAAGTACTTCAGGCAAAGGAGATCAACATAAAAATAGGCTTTTTGGTAGAAATTATTAGATGTTCACTGCCCACTTGAATGTTAAACCAGGTTGTAAGTCATTGTAAAATACGGGTACTTCTCATCCTTCCTCTTAAAATACTGATACAGAGAGAATGGGGTTGAAGAGAGACTATAACCATAGGAAACAATCTCAGGGATAGTTTATACAACAAAAAAACCCTTTCTTTGTCGTTGAATGTTAAAAATAATGTGCTTTTCACTGTATGGAATTAAGTGAATTTGTCTTTCAACAGTTTAAGCTGCAATGAAGACTTCTGAAATTATTAACCCTTTGACCTTGATGATGCTTCTCTATCAGTACACTGAGCAAAAGGGTAGAAAAGCAGTAACTATTTTTTAAAGTGAAGCTTTCAGGTCAGAGAGCCATGATGACAGATTGCAACAAAGTCATTGCAAAATCTCCTCTTCTTACTGTTCCAATTTTCCCTCTTTTATAACTTTAACATTGTTCCTGACAGCTTAATTCTCCATTTCCCTTTCCCCAATCTTTCTCTTAATAGGTTTGACTGGTTCTTTTTTATTTCTCATCCTCCTTTTTACATGATTCCTATTCAATGTAGTTCATTACTTGCTGCATTTCTTTCTAGCGTTCTGTCTCTTTTCCAGTAATGCTTCATTCCTTTGCAAGAACAAATTTAAAGCAGTATTAGGTTCAAGGATTCTAATACTCCAGTAATTTTCTTCCTCTGTTTTTACTTGGTGTGTGTCATGTTCTAGATCATGACTTGGTTTGCACAACCTTTAGGTCCAACCAGCTACCTTCTAACCAACAGGTTCATCTCACTGTACTATTTCTTTTTTCTTTAAAAGTTTTCTGATGCTTTATCAAGGTTGTGTAGATTTTGAGGTATAGTCACTAGATTTTCTGAGCAAGGGAAGCTTAGGAAGTTTAGAAAGGATTGTTTGAAAATAATTTCCTATTTGGTATGCAATTTATTGTCCTCTGAGGGTATATATTCTCTGCTAAGTTACCATTCATCTGCTTTGCTCTGGATTGACTGAGACTGCTGATACTAAAGCTAAAATAAAGCTGTCAACACTTTGTCAGAGCATGAAAAGTAAAGCACGCGTGTAAAAATCGATGTGCAGAATGAGGGGATGAACCTTGGCATGCCTGGGAAGGGGAATCCCACAATACCTTCCACAGAAGTGGATACTTGAGATTCCTCTTTAGCTGGAAAAGTAACAAGTTATTAGTTTTTATGTTTATTTAGAAGCCAGTAATTACAAAACAAATCTCTTGTAGACAATCGTTTTAGATAATAAGGTTTCATAGGATGTTTTTTTTTTTTCCCCTGTTTTCTGTGGCTGCAGGAGAAAGATGTGATGATTACGCCTATGCCATTTGCAAGGCCACAGGACTTAGGCCCATCCATTGCTATTGTAGCAAAGGTAAACCAAATTCAGGATCATCTGCTGAAGAAACATGATATTGAGCTGTACATGCATCTGAACCGACTGGAAATTGCTCCACAGATTTATGGACTGTAAGTGTTTGCAAAACATTATTTAATTTAATTCCTTATTATGACATTTTTTTCCTTAAATTTAGGATTAGAGAAAGGGGCTAAAAAGAAGTACTTCTTATCTCTTGGAACTTACTCAATTGGCAGCATTACAGTAAATCACACCCTGTTGTTGTATTTGTGATAGTGGCATTCCCAGTGCAGATAAAGTCCATTCAACTACATATTAGAGAACTTGACGAAGACTCCCAGTGCAGTGATGAAGTACGTACTGAATCAAGTACATATTCTACTGTGGTTTTCCTATAAGAAAAGATGGGTTAATAGGACATAAAGAAGGGGAGAAGGGGAAGATTACTAACATTGTATGGTTTATTTACCTAATTTTATCACCATTTTGGTATCGGTGAACTTTCCCCTATTGCAATAATGGGATTTTGGATAGCAGTAATACAGGTGTGGTGGGGCATGTTAAAAGTTACGGCATGGAGATAATAAAGCGTCTGTATATGGAATCAGCCCAGGTAGTTCTTTTTCCATTAAGCTGGCTCAGTCCTTTCAGCTGGTTGTGTATTGTGTGCCCCTGTTCCACAGGGAGCTTATTGGGCCAGGTGCAACTTTGGATGTGGCATTGTCCACATGTTTGCACAGGGTTGCATCTAAAGCAGTTATGGCTGTTATAGTCAGTCTTGGTCAATACAGAGCATGCAACTTGGATGAACCATTAGTAACTGTGAATTCACTGTGGTTTTGAGGAAGAATTCTGCCTTCATCATCTGGAATTCTAGACATTTGATTAATTTCAATTATTCCTTAAAGAGTTGGCAAACTATATGTGCAGTTGCAGAAAGAGCAAAATGAGACTTTAATTTTTTTTTTTTTACTTTTTGCAATGATTTAAAATAAGTTTGGCTTTGCCTTAAATGGAAAAAAAAAAAAAAAAAAAAAGGTTTCGTTTATAGGTGTGGATTTCCAAATGTAATTGTGAATTATATATAATGACTCAATAGGAAATGTAGAAAGGGAGGCAGAAGTTGACTGTGTAAATGTCAGGCCATAACTGCAATACTTAACATTAAAGTCTAATTTGATGTTACCGTAAAATGGAAAAATGCTGAGACATAGTATACCCTCAAGAAGAGTTGAACTAAGACTAGGTAGCAGTCCCAAATTTACAAATAACATATATTAGGAAGATAAATGTAATTCTACAAAACCTATTTAAATAGTTTTGATAGGAATGGGTTACCAGGAGAGGAAGATTAAGCCAAGTAAACTCAAGGTATTAAAAGTATGAAGAGGACAGATTGTCCTATTACAGTATTTTTTGCGTAGTGTAGAGTTATGTATTTTCTTAATATCTTAACTAGTCTGGAAGAGAAAGCAAGCATCCTTAATAAACTTCAGGGATAGTAATGAATAAGTAGGCAGTATAAATATCAAGGAAAACAAAAAGACAGTGTTTCTTCTTTATGAAGGCTTATGAAGGCTTATGAAAACACACAGAAAATAAAATAAGATAAACCTCAGAAATTTGCAAACAGATATTCTGGGGCAAAACTAATTTGTACTGTAGGTATTTGCTTCAGTATAAGATTTTGCCTTTCAGGAAGAGAAATAATTGAACAAAAAAAATTAGACTTTAGCTCAAAACATAACATTATAATAACAGAAGAACAGTGCAGTCTGGTGTGGCATAAATAGAACTGAATCTGAATAAAGAAATTTACAGTTAAGGGAATGAATTATGAGAGAGAGCTTCAGGCTGACTATCAGGAAAACGTTACTAACAGGGAGCTGTTAGACTGTAAAATAATATATCAAAATTAACAAAGGAAAAACCATCAGAATATTTTAAAGACAGGCTTTGAAAAGCTCTCAGAAATGGATAGTATCGTAGAAAATGAGTCTGCATTGGCAGAAGAGGAAAGTAGGTTGCCTGTGAGGTCATATCCTTCTCTGATTTCTGATTTAATACAGAGGACAGGAGAAAAAGAAAGGGAAAGGAACATGACTGTGTTGTATTATTCTCACCTTTAATGATGTGTGAACTCTTCAGAATAGTTATTTCCCGTAGTGAGCAAGCTGACAGTCTCAGATGCTGGCTCTTTTTCTGTATTTAACATTTCTTGAACTAGAAACAGCATTTCTTAAACAGAATATGTTATTAATAATTGCTAAACCTAACCCAAGTACAGAATTCATGTGAGCTTTTTATTGAAGTTTATTGTTTTGCTGAAGTTTGTTGGGTTTGCCAACAATAAATATTCATCTGTCAGCCTTGGTATCACTCAAAAATATACAAGTGATAGAAGGAAAACTGGGAACGTCCGTCAAAAGATATTACGGTATTCCTGGGGAAAATAATCAGGACAAAAAGCTTGTATTTGGTGGCAGTCTCCCCTTACCCTGAACAAGTTTCACAGTTTCCTTATTTAAAAATATAGTATTTTATACTTTGCATCCTTCTATAACCTTCTGAGGCAAGGCAGAAACAATTCTTACTTACTGTTTGTATTTTCATACAGTTGATTTCAATCTTTGATGCTTATAGTCAAAGGACAAATAGTTCTTTCATTTTTCAAGCACTTCTGCTGGGAGGTCAGGTACCATAGCCTGTTGTACATTTCCATGTTCAGAAACTGTCCTTTAAAATAAAATGTGGTTACACACTTCTTGAAATTATGCTTACCTGCTTACAAGACATTTCAGAATTGTAAGTAAGTCATTTGAAAGGCATTTCAATACATGTGGTATGACGCATTAATTTTGGTGGCTGTCCAGTAGTGCAGAGGTTGTATGCTGGTTTTGTAAAAAAGTATACTCATTATAGAGTTTATCATATCAATGTGAAAAGGCTTTATTTGTTCTTCAATAGTTAGTCCTCTGCAAACAGGTATGTTACTAGCCTCAGCCTGGCATGCCAGGCTGCATGCTGGGAGGGGCTTCAAGTTTAGAATAAATCCGGGTAGTTTACATTTTGTGGAGTTTTAGCTCAAGGGAGCAGATTTCTTCATCTTCTGGAGGGCATCAGTGAACAGACTGCATTACCTGTCTGTCTCAGTTCATTGCTGATCAGAAAGAGAACCCTGTTAGGTATAGCAAGGTATACTAGGGTCCTGGATCTATGCCATGCTTGCCCTCTCTGATCTTCAAGTTGGTGTCATATACAGTAGCAGCCTTAGCACAGGAATTTCTGTAGCTGGATATTTTGCGAGACCGCACATTCATTCGCTTGCAGTCAGCCACCACGTATCCCTGTGATAATTATTCAGCTGCTATTAATATCAGCCAAAATGGAACTAGCAAAACAGAGATAAAGGCTTTGTGTGTTATCATTCTTCAGTCTTCTTTATTTGCCATGTCTCTAGCTTGTTTTTAGACCCTAAGATAATGTTTTGCAGAATAACATTGTTTCATGTTCCTGGTAGCACTGCGAATTGCGTACAGTCTAAGAATAATTATATAATAATTATCTATATCATATCTGATTTTGTACTTTGTAAAGTAAAGCACAAGAATGGTTTGAAAATAAAATGGAATTGATTATGTGAACAGTTCAGTGACATGCTTCCTGGTAATAAACTTTTCTCTAAATAAAATCAAAAAGATACTAAGATTTAACAAAAAGATTGAATATTCTGAACGATTGACAGATTGAATATTCAGTATAATTGTAAAATTAGATGAGTTAACAATGATTAATGTCTCAGATTAAATGGTATTTTAGTGTTAATTTCCTTGACCCTTACTTCTAATTCATGTTAAAGTACAAAATAATTATTGCAAAATTTCTGCAGTTTCTGCAGTGGCCAGTGTTTGCAGTGGCAAATTAAGCAGGTTGTGCACTCAGCTTGAGAAAGGACAAGGTTTGAGGAAAATCTTCATATATCTGTATTTTAGGACATTTTCTTCCATTTATAGTAATTTGTAGTGGAGTATTTCTTTTACATTTCATTGAAAAGATGAATCAATTGGAAAAGTCCCACATAATGTCATTATTACTACTTTATTTTATGTACTGAGGGTTTCAAAGTGAATTATATTGCATCAAATGAAATTCTCATAGAACTGCATGCAATAAGTACAGCCAGATCATGTAAGTATATATGATATGGTTTTATAGAAATGCACACAAAGATAATGACAAGGCATAAGTGTAAAAAGCTTTATTTAAGAACAAAAATTAACTGTTAGCATAAACTCACTAGCTTCTGCATCATAACATGGATGGCAATATTATATTGGTTAAGCAAATTCTTTCTAAGCACATATCCAACAAAGCACATGCAGAAGTGAGTGTAAATATTTCATGATAGCTTAATCTCAGTACAAAAAGGCCTTCTTAGAACATTCAGTGCCGATGACGTTGCCTCCTGCTGCCACTCTGCTTTATGATGATCAATCAGACAGACATACTGCCTACTGCGGTTCAAGATGCAGTTTCAGCCCTTTAGGCTGATACCACAATTATAATTCAAGAAGAAGCCTATCTTATGAAGCAAAGAGAAAAAAAAATAAGAGAAGGATGCAAACTAAGTTACAGGGTAACTAAGCACAAGTGTAGATTTGAAGATAGCATTAGAAAGGTTATGTTATAGCAAAGTCAACAGCAGATGTGCTGCTCTACTATTACTATTCTTAGTTGCTTTGCTATGAGCACTGCTGTGGGGCATCCACCTGTTTTAGTTTCTCTCCCATGCCATTATGGTACCAGGCAGTATTCTTTTCCATAACCATACTGGTCTCTGGAGGAAGAATTCAAAGGATTTTACCTGTGCAGTAGAGGAACATAAATCATACTCATCGTATCCAGGGAAAAAATAACAAATTCCCACTAGTCATCAGAATAAGAAATCTTCATGATCTCCAGAAAAAGTAGATCAAAGATCAGGCTTGCTAAACAGAACTTTACAGATCATCCAGGATGCCTGGGTTTATTTTGAATTCTCATACTTCACCAAAAAATTGAGAGAGATATTATATGGCATGGTCCAAACCAATTACAGTTCCTCTGTAGCTTTTAATCCAGTGTCATCAATTAATTGGGCAGCAATTACAATGAAAGTAACTTTGAGCTATTTTGCATGTAGTAGGGGAACCACCAAAATCTGACCTTGCTATTAAAATAAATGAGTATCTAGCAATGGCTAAGACTTAAGTCAATACAAAGTCTTACTGAACAAAGTAATAATTCTTATTTGAATGTCCAGGACAAAATTAATCCCGAATTTAGTAACTGGTATTGCTGTTGACTTCCAGTAATTATCTTCTGTTTGACTTAAAGCCTTACATATAAAGCAGATTTTAATAGAATATAAATCCTAGCTTGTCTGTCAGTAGAGGGCTTGTTAAGTATTTAATTCCAGATGAACAGGCCTTTCTAAGAAAGGTTATCATCCGTTGCTGGTCCCACAGATTAAGAAGAGATAGAGTCTACTACATTTTTAGATAAAGCTTTTGGAGCCTGACTCAAGACATCTGAAGACTACTATGAATTCTATTGTGCATAGTGAAAAAAATATTGTAAGTAACCTGTAAGCTCAAAGTTAGGTGACAGAAGAAAACACATCTGAAGCTAATTTAGAAAGCTACAATATATTTTGATGGAGAGAGGGATTGCTTCACCCACTGTTGACATACCAGTTGTATTGCAATGGTTTACTAACTCAAAGGATTGGCTCTTTGCAAATAAATGTGGACAATTCTTGAAGCATCAGGGTAGGTATCTTACTTTCAGGCAGCAAGCAAATCCTACCTAATTCTAGAAGCTGCTTTTCTTCTGTTTTGAAGTGAGGCTACTCACCCTTTCATGTTCTTAAATGATACATATCTGTTGCTCATTGTTGAGTTTCTCCAAAAAAGCTTTCTGAGTTGTTGATTGAAAAAACACGTTATTTCATTTTGTGCTGCTTCTTGTGTATTAGGTTGAAAATTACAGTGTGATGAACTTTTGATTTTATCCTTTTTTCCCAACTGTCTCAAATAGTATTTTAGTCTTGCCTCAGACTTAAGATTTTAACGGATACATAATGTAAAAGCCCACTCTATAAACAGAATGAAGGATTCGTTGAGGTGCCAAAAGTGTTCATCTGAGTTTCTCTCCTGCCGCATAATTATGTGCTGAGATGATAATGAGTACTACTGGATGACTGTGAGGATGGAATGCAGATTTGTCATTATGTTGCTCCTTGATGCAGGTGATGTTCTTCCCATATGAAGTACAGGGAATTATCTTTATCTGGGAAAGAAACAAGCAAGAAAGCTTCCATTGTGACTTTTGTCATATACCCTTAAAAAAAACCCCAGAACATCTGGTGACATTAAACATAAGTAGATTTAGAGACCAGTGGATTTGAGTAGAATAAATATCTTCTGAAACCTTTGATGAATTTAGTAGGAATATATACAGGTGTTTGAACAGCTATCTTTGTCTTTTCTTTTCCTTGTACTTTTGTAGTCAATTTATTGACTATAAAAGCTGGACAATGAATGGAGAAGTTCTACTCTAGTAAGGAATTTAAGGTGCCATATATATCAATTATTTACTTCTCCTTGGCTTTCTTTATACTTCAATCACATCAGCTGTTCAAGTTAACCAGTACTGTTTAATTTAGTACATCATGTTGTTTCTTTCAATGACGTAGAACTTAGTCTAGAATCTCATGTTGGAAATTGGTGCAGAAAAGGCAATGGGTAGGTCAAGTAACTGTTGCAGAAGGCAGTTATCTCAACATATGCCTAAAAAATTAAACTGTACTAACATGCCCACGTTAATATGAAGTTAGCAGGCAAATTACAGCACTTGGGACTTATGCACTTGCTAGCAACCAAAGCATTTCCCATAGAATTGAGGCCTGTGGATAATTCATGTTTTGGTTAACCAGTGCTTCATCCTCACTGCTTATTCTTGCCTCATCTATCTGACTCAAGTTAGTATGGGCATGAAAAAATAAGTTGCTAGCATGCCCTTTATTTTCCTGTGAAGGAAATACGTTTAGAGATGATAATAAAGTAATGAAGAGAACCATGTGGACCACCCAGCAGGGAAAGATCATCCTGTCATGAATCCTTAAAATAAAAGCCAATACCCAAAGATAGTCGAGGACTAATACAGAGAATTTCATGCTGAGAATCTTTTGGTTCTTTTGCATCATCCCGATGCACATAAAAGAAAGCCATCCAAACAGGAGCCTCTGCTAGAATACAAAGAGGACCCTCAACAGGAACAATGGCAGGACATAGTAAACACAATGCAGTGACTAAATTGTAAAATTTAAAAGTTATGCCGTAATCTTTAAACACAATTGGGATCAAGTGGGTAGTGCAGATAAGAGAATTTTATTTGAAATCTTTAAACAAATGATCATGAAATACTTAAATGCACAGTGTAGGCCTGTTGGAAGCACAGTAGTTAGATTACATAAAATACTCCAATTTTTTGATATTTTGTTATTCTTCCATGTCATAACAAACTAGTCCATTTTGGATTTTCATGGGTGGGGAGAAGAATGATGGGGAATTGCATTCAAGAAAAGAACAGTAGTTAGTGAACTACCTTAAGGGGTGGGATGTCAACTTCAGGGATAGCACAGTCTTCAGTCTGTCTCCATCAGTTTAGAAGGACATGTTAATAATCTAGCTCTTCAGGGTCATTTTCATTTCCATCCTTAGTTTTAGCAGAAAATTATATCCTGAAACCACAGTTCATCCCTAATGAAAATGTTGCTGAAAATTAGTGAAATAGTAACTCTGTAAGAATATGGCCAGTCTGCATTTTCTCTAGAGGAGTCTGGTTGCCCAGTAGAATGCAGTTAATCTGGAAAATGAAAGGCAGTATAGTGTCAGCATTGAGAAGAATGCTTCATTTTTGCTTTTACTCCCCACAAAAGTAATAGTTTGCCAGGTAGTCACTTCAGTCCACCTCTTGTTTCCACATCAGATACCAAGCATAGTTCTTGGATAGCCATTTCTACCCCTATATGCTCTCTTCCCCTTCAGTCTAACTAAATGTTACAGAAAGGTGGGGAGCTCAGTAGACAACCTATATTGTTCAGATTATATGTTCTGAGTCTTCTCTGACAGTTGTTTTGTTGGGAGTTCTTGAGTTGGGTAAATACATGGCAGCATTGGCAGTGTGTGCAACAGGAAAAGGTCCTGCCCTAAAAATAATACAGCTGACTGTCCTAAATGGGTGAGCTGAGTAGTTGTTCTCCATGACCTTGTGAACCTCTTTCCAACATCTTGCAGAAGCTTCAACAATTTAAAACAAACAAACAAAAAAAAATCTTGCTCCAGATAGGTGCATGCCTTTATTATCTCTTCTGGTTCTGATGTGGTTTTGAGCAAGAATTTTTAAAAGTGTCCTATGAAATATTAAAGCAAGCCAGCCGTGTCTGAAGAATAAAATCCATTAACACAGGTCACAGGCATAGGTTGCTCAAGAGTAGCGCTGTTAATTAGAGTGCACAGTTTTGTGTAACTTTTGCATATTGTATGAATTCACAATATTTTAGTCTAGATAAAGAACGAGAAATTATGTTTGACAAACATTTCTAAAATTAGTTATTTTACCAAACTAATACTGTAAAAAGAGCATGTTTCATCACCCCTCTTACTGAATGTACTAGCACAAGGCCCTAAAGGGTTAACTTATATAACTTTGCATGAAGGTCCCACACATTTTAGCAAGCAGAGAAAATCTGTGCACAACACTGCAAAAGAGAATTGCCTAGTGAAAAAGAACGAAAGCAGACAAGAGGAGGAGCTGATTTCAAATACATGTTTTGAAATCAATGAATGAGTCACACGAATTCCTACAGAAAGCCAAGGGTGCTACTCTTCTATTTTCTTCCTCTGAAAATGCTCTTAACATACCATTTGCAGCTTGATATCGACTGCTGTTGATGAATTCCTTGAATTTCCAGATAGCACTGTTTATAGGAAAGAAGGCAGTGGATTCACCTAGAGCTTGTTATTCAGTATTGAATGTATTGAAAACAAGACAATAATTCTTCCCAAATTTCAGAGAAGCAAATCATCACCCAATATAACATCAGCTTGGGAAGTCCACGAGAGGGCATCTCTTTTCATAGACCTTTACACTGTCATCAGTAATTTTTAATGATCTGCTTTACTTCTTACCACCTTATTTGAAATTAGGACCATGTTAGCATGCCTTCTCTGATTACTTTTGTATAATTTTTTCTTGTCCTTGAAGTCTGAAAAAGTGTCCAATACAGGGATCTTTGAATGCCACACAGGCAATATATTTTATTTTGCCCTTGGTATTGAGAAAGGGGAGAGAGAAAAGAAATTTCATATTTTCTGTTCTTTAAGCTCATATTATAATATAGTGTAATAAAATATAATGAAACTCCCCTGCTTCTGATTGCTGTTACTCCTCTCAATAATGCTACCAGATTTCTATTAGCAGAGGTGGAGAAGTTTGTAAAAAATATTTTGATGCTTTGGATGAATCTATACGCATACCCACGTGTGCAGTGTAGCAACAAAAGAATGGTGTAATATGTTGCATGTTATTAAATATCCTCACAGTGCTTAACTCAAAATTCCAGGCAACATCTAAACACAGTCCTTAGCTGTTTAGAGCTTATATCAATAACTGTTGTGTGAGCTTGAGCCTTATGGTTTATCCTATTTCTCCTGACAAGTATGTGTGGGAATGACATGCAAAATTGGCAATATCAGGTTTTTGGGGTTTTTAATAATGCACATACAGTTAACTAGACATATATGGGACATCTTGAATCAAAGAATTCTCCTCATTGTCCTACTTATCTATGAGAGAAATCACAAAAGAAGTAATCAGGCAATAGAAGAAAATAAATAATTCTCACAGTTTGCAACATGCCAGCGTGCTTGATATCTAGAAACGTTAATGATGACACGTTTATATTTGTATAGAGTGAACAGTAGAAAAGACAGTGGCACCTTTGACCTTAGCATTTCATATATATTAGTGGTTTAACATGTTACATATATTGGGGAAAAAAAAAATTAAAAAGAAACATTTAATTCTTTTTTCTTACTCCAATAACTGTAATCAGAAAAACCTTTTTAATGGTGTAATCCCATATCCAATCAAAGTACTTAGTTATACATCCTGCTTTACTGTATATCTGAGCTCTGGGACTCTCCCGCCAAAACACATTCTCTGATTTATCTTCTGTCTAAACTATTTCTTACTTTATGACTCTGTGCTGCAGCCTTTGATATTCCCTGTGACATCATGAGACAGCTGTGTTACATTGTGTTTAAGCAGTACTAAACCTTTAAACTTTAAACGAATATTTTTCTTCTTGGAGGTATAAATAGAATATGTAATAAGCATCTGTGGGATATGCAATTAATGTCACTTGTGAGGAAAGACCTTCATGATGCACTTGGGTTTTGGCACTCTTAAATTATGAGTTCTTTACTACACTCATGGGATAAATTCCATATCCCCCAGATGCTTATTATGTATCTTCCATCTCCCTTAATTCCTATTAGCTGGATTAGTAGTTGTTGTGATGTTGAGGTTTATGGTAATTTAACTGGGGTGGTTCTCAGTGATCAATAAATAAACTTCAAAAGTTTAGTAATTTTTATTTCTACCAAGTCCGGTGTGTATAGCTGTAACAATTTACATTAAATGCTAGCTGGATATACCAAAAACTTTGGTCAACTCTGCACACCGGTGTATCCATTACCTAAATTTCAAAAAACAAGCAAAAATATAAAAAGAAAAGATTTCAACAGCAAAGAATGAGATGAATTACAAGGTTGTGGGGTGAATTAAGGTGGAGGTATTTCCTTTAGCACCTGCAAATGTTAAAAAACTAATTCACGTAGAGAATAAATATCTTGTTGTTAAATGACATTATTAATGTTCTTGTCACAGTCATTATCTGGAGAGTTTATCAAACTGGTACAGAATGGCCTAGATTAGTTATCAGCTCAGGAGCAAATAAGATTTTTAAAAGACTCAATAAAGTCCAGTGATTAATTGTTATATATTCTGATTCATGCCTATCCCATTTTATCTAATTTAATAAAAGTCTAAAATGATGATTAATCCTTTCACACCAGCAGTTGCTGGTACATCCATTACATGTCCAATCTGAATTCCTCTGCCAAGGAGTTAAGTACTATTTTGAACTTGGTGTGAAAAATATCATTATAAATTTCATTAACCTGATCATCAAATTTAAAAAAGTCAACTCGTAAAATCCATTACTACATATCATGCATCGAAGATTAAAAACTGGTCCTCAGTGGGCAGGAATAGCCAGGATTTAATTCCCACAGCATATGTTTAAAGTGCTCATATGACATTATTGTATCTGTAATTATCAGAATTTTATGTTTATTAACCCAAGTGAATTAAGAATCTTGTTTTGCGTAAAATTTAGCATGCATGTTAAATTGACCATTAATTCAGAGCATATCAATGTATATGTATTTACTACAAATGCAAAGATATTTGTTTAGCATATTGTAATAATTTTAGCATTTAGGAAATGCCTGCCTTTAATTTTTCCTTCTCGGGTAACATAATTTACTTGCTCAGCGCTTCCAGTTGGCTATCTTTGTGTGAATCCCCATGGGTGACATTGATTTAAATCTTTCTTCAAGTAGTCCTTCTGGGGGAAACTTGGAGTATTTCATGTTTGCACTATATCTCAACTATCACTAAGTCTTCATCTTCAGGAAGATGTTTTTTTTTCCAGCTGTAACACTGTTTATTCTTCAGGGCTGCTTGGCCCATCCGTAGTTGGGATCCAAGGGAAACGCCTCTCTGTGCTGTACCTTAAACGGGCCTCGGCAGGGAAATAGGCACACAACCTCATGGCGGCCCGGGATTCAGGATGGATCTACCGATTATTCTTAGGGAGGTTGCTCCAGATGGAAATTCAGGAAACGCGTGACGAATACGCTGCCGGGAGCCCGGGGAGGCCGCCTTTTCCCTGTGCCTGTGGGGGATTTGAACCCGGGTCCCGGGGCCTCTCTCCGCAGCCGCCGCCTGAAGCCCGGCCCAGCCCCGCCCCGCCCGGCGCGCCAGCGGTTTCCTAGGAAACGGCGGCGGCGGCAGCGGCCGGGCCCCGGGGGCGCTCGGGGAAGCCCGCCCGGCCGGCGGCGGCTGCGGCCTGCGGCTCCGCTGGGCCGGGAGCGGCGCCTGCAGGGTGCCTGCCTCTGAAACAGTGCGTGGAAGGCACCCGAGGAGGAAATAGGGAGCAGTTGGGACAGAGAGCCTTTATCGCAGTCGGTAAAAAAATGGCTTATCTTTCACTCCTGCCGGCAGAATGACTTGGTTCCGACTCCAGACAGAGGCATGAACGTCACCTGGTTTGAGAAAATAGGAACTGTGGGGTGTTAGCAAACAAAACACAGCATTTTTTAATTTTTTAATTTTATTTTTTATCGGAACAAATATGAAAACAAATACCTCTCTCCCAGAAGAGCTTTTTGACTGCAGAATCCACTTGGGCTCCAGACATAAAATGGAGTCATAGCAGGTGCCGGATGGCGGTGCTCCTGTGAGCAGCCGACTGTGGCTTCTGCCTTCTGCGCTTGGCACGGCCATCAGCTGAGGTATTTTGAACTGGCACAACTGTTATTATATACCGCAGGGAGCTGTGTGGCTTCACTGCATGGTGTAGTTTCACCTTACACATTCCTTCTTGACCTGCCCTAATGGTTTTGCCCATTTCCCTTAGCCCTGCTTAGATGTTCTGTGGAAAGAAAATGGAGAAGTTAGGAAGAGTAGAAAAGCCCTTCTTCATCCGTGACATCCCTACCTGGTGAAACATGCTCTTCTCCTTCCTTTTGCAGACAACCAGCATCATTCCAACAGCTAGTCATGGCAGTGCAGAAGTGTTTCAGAACAGCCAGGTTATTCATCAGAGATGTATTTCACATACATTATCAGATGTTGGATTTGGAAACACACATTTGTACCATAAGACAGCTTAGGTTCTCCTGGTATGAAGAAAGGAGGAGTGCCTAAGTGATTTTACTCTTGGGTGGACCAAAACTTATTTCTAAGACTCAACTTTAAATCAAAAAAAGTTTGTCCACTGTAAAATCCTAACCTCATTGATTAAAAGATCTATTTTTGGATGAATCTTTGATCTAAATTAACTTTTGATCTATTAAATGCTGGGCTTAGAGCAAGTTTTTCTTCTGACAAATGGTTTAAATGATCTGTCTGCAGTACTTCATGTAAATTCCACCAGCCAGAGTTGGGTAGTAGCATAGTCTAATAGCATCTCCCAAAAATTCAACTCTATACTTTATGGGCTAGAATAATACCCAGCCATATTTCATAGTCTTATAAAATTCTGTAATTTGTTCCAGGCTTTGAACATTATAGAGAATTATTTTCTAAACTTTGTGGAGGAGTTAATATCAATTATTTATTCTGAAAAGAGATGAGCAATGCTACATTTGCTTAAGAGATATTTGATTGGTTAAAGTTAAGGTTACTGATAAAAAACTTTTTTAAATTTTACTTTGTTTTTACATTTGAGCAGTTCTTATTCCACTGAAAAATCTCAGATGTCGTTAGTTGGCTCTTGGTGTGTGTCCATTCCTGAGAAAATTGCAGTATTTTTTCTTGAGGTGTTTTCAGTAAATGGCATTCGGACAGAGGTAGCTTTGTGTTGGCTGCTGAATCTCCTCACAAGAGAAGTAATCTGTAATAAAATGTTTCACTGATGTATCTGAATCTTCCAAGTGCCCTGTCATTTATTTATTCTTAAATCTCTAAAACTGGTAACAGTTACATAATATTCGTAACTACCACAGTAAGTTTGGGAGCAAACCAAACTACCCTTAGAAAACAAGACAATGTGCTAAATATGTAATTAGTAAGGGGGGTGGGGGGGGGAAGTTTGAGAGACTGTTAAAGGACATACTGTGTGAAGGTTTGGGCAAGAAGGGGAGGAGAATGCGGGAGAGAAGAGATGGAGAGACCTCACTGCTTGAATTGCTGAACCTGGAGAATATAAGGTGTGTTTGCGGTGGAGTTTAGTCATTAAATAATGTGCAAAGGTTTATCTCACATGGCCAGTTGCAGTGCTCACCAAGTAGTCAAAGGATGAAATAAATACCCAATGTGTAAACCTAAACATATGTAAAATAGGTAAATATGGTGTAGCTATAAACATAGGATGTCTCATTCTTTGTCTGTGTGTAGGTGTGGATAAAGTCCTACATATGCAGAAACTATTAAACCCCAAATTGTTTAGCTAACTCCTAAGTAACAGACTGGGGAAAAAAAAAAAAAAAAAAAATCTGGTTTAACTAATTCTGGTATGAGTAAGAGGGAAAAGAAGGTTCTTCTTTTTTTCCTGTTTCCTCTAGTTATAAAAATTACAGTGATTACACATCATAAAGCCTATCTGTAATAAAACGCATCAGCTGGCCAAGGTTTTCATCGCTCACTCAATAATCCATTAATACAGCAACGCTGCCCAGGCATCTTTATAATACCAACTCGGAGGTAATTTTAATCAGCTAGACCAGCTGGTATTTAACAGCAGCTGCTGGAGACGCCACAAATATACTCAATAGCTGACATCTTTATTTGCAGTTTTTCAAGGGGAGAAGAGATCCTCCTGTGGTTACTTATATTAAGCTTTTTTTTTTTTATATAACTATTGGTACCAGAGAGTAATACCTGAATGAAAGAGGGAATCGAGTTAATACAAAAAATAAAAAATATATTCTTGGAGTCAGAGGGCTTTTTTCATGAAGTCCTCTTCATAAATGAACAAAAAGATAAAGCGTAGATGCCGGCTTTGTTGGAGTTTAGAACCTTTTCCTGGTACATTTACACTAATCTCAGACATGGCTTGCAGCATAAAATGTACTCTGCAGTGCTGCATCGCCCGGTCTTACTGAAGCTTTCCTGTCTCTCCACAATATAAATATGTGATAAATAGTGCTCTTGGTAGAAGAAAGTGATGCTTGCTCACATGTGTTCAATTTTAACTGACATGTACTTCTTTTGTCCTCAGTTTTGGCTTAAAGCGTCTGCATGCAGGAGTGTATATGTATATATCTATGCTTAAAGACACGGGTGTTTGTGTATAAATAATACACAATATGTTTATTTGTACTTCTCATCTCTTATAAGGGTACAGATGAATTCAGCAACTGAATAAAGCGCTGCGCTCTGCAGCAGTAAATGTGGAATACTATTTCGCATTGGGTTTGAGGGGGGAACAAGCAGAGGCAACACGAAGTTAACAGTCACAAACACATTATAAATAAAAATTTAATTACACTTGGGGGAGCTTGGCTTACAAAGCTCACAAATCCATAATGGAGCTTGCTGGTAATAAAGGCCTGATCTGTTTGTTAAACTCCAATATTCCTGTCCTTCTGTATCTCTTTTTTTTTACATAAAACTTCAGTTTCTGCATTGATTACCGATTGCAAAAAAACCTGACTTCACTGGTAAACTGTTTTTTCTGTCAGATACCAAATGCCGTATTTCTTTATTAAGAAAATAGTTATGACTCTTAGGTAGGGCAGGGGAGGTGCCATGAGAAGTGTAAGTATATCTATTTTCGTTAACTATTTATCATATGTCATCGTGGATGAGATCTCTGTTTAATATGAATTTGACTTGCTGGAGATAGGTTTTTGGTAATGTATGAACAAATTCTAAGGTAGCAGCTTCTTTGTAATGAAGATTTCAAAACATACTAGTAATAGTTTAAATGGTTATGAACATGGAAGAAAATACAGTATTAGTAAACTTGATAGAGGTATAAGTGTTCCTAGGACGGTAATGATGAAAAGTAGAACATAGTTTTAATTTTTCTTCTTTCTTTTAAATTCAAAATCTTATAGTTGAAAGAAGTTGATGGCATAAAGGAAGAAACCTGAGTACTTAGATATAAATCCTTAAACAAATTTGAGGCTATAGTAGTCATTTGCAGGTACTCATTTGTTAGTCCCAGTGAGTTACCTCTCTAGTCAAATACGGATCTGTCTGAAACTCTGATTGACTACTTCAAATTAAAATCCAGTGACAGAATGGGTTACTGAGGTTGCAATTTGACCAAAAAATACTTAGCAAGCATGTTTTCTCTTATTTGTCGTGAAAACAGTCTGTTGAAGTTTGTTTAGTGTGTTTGACAACAGACAGTTTGATATATTGCTGGGCACAGCAGTAGGTTGGATTTGAGTGGTATTAGCTTTCACTGTTTTGATTAATGGTAATTGTTTCAATGAAAAGGCATGTTTTACGTACAACTCATGGTTCTAGAAAACAGAAGTCAACTTGCAAAATCTGTAATTACTGTTCTGAGTTAGCATATAAAGAAAGCTTGAAGAACATGCAGGAAAATCACAGTAGGGTTTTTTTTGTATGTCTGCATTTTGTATGGGAACACATTTTGCATTTTGTAGCTTTTATACAGTGCTTCTTGTCTGAGGAAGTAAATCTTCAGTTTTATCTCTTCTTGAGTGCCACAGTGTGCTTTAAGATATATTTCTGAATTTCACATTGTGGTTTCAGTCTTGGTGTGGTGAAATTTTTTTCTGTTTTCAATCATCAGTAACAAAAGGACAACCTGGAGACTCCCCTGTCTCCTCACATCCCCACATAGTCCTGAAGGGAAGGACAAGATATCTGTTCATCTTTAAAAGTCTGTTTTCTCTGGTTAGAAAAACACTGCCTTCTCCCACTCAGAATGTATTTTCTAGTTTTCCTAAGATACAGGGAGTTTTTTAATAAATATTTTATTTTCAGTGTATCGTCAGGAAAAGGGAAATAGCTGATTATTTTTGTATTTAGGTAAATAAAAGATTGCAATGATGTGTTTAGATGTAAGCCAATACCAGCATAGTAAAGGATGTCAACTATTATTACTAATACCATCTTTCATTTATATAGTGCTTTCATCCTAAAAGATTCTGATTTCTAGAAAATGTAGATTTAAGCCAAAAACACAATTAAAAATATATCTCCTTGTCCCTGCATGTTAGCTTCGAAGTATTGTTTGTCTGTTTAACAGACAGCACCAAAATATCGTTCTTCTGCTTTGCAGATGCAAAAATGTACCATGAAATGAATATGCTGAAAGTACTGTTAAACCATCTCTAGAAGAAGAGAAAATTGGTTTTATAGGTTCCTCATTTTATGACATGCTTTCTTCTCAGATTTTAATATTTTGCAACACGTTCTGAAAGAAGAAATGAATAGATAGTGGTTTTCTATATCTGAAACATGTAAGGGCATCACAACCTACCTGAATTGTTCCCTAGACAGTATTAAAAGGAAAGCAGTAATATCTAAATTGTAGAGGGAGGCAACTAGATTTCTAAGTGTGGTGCCAATGTTTGTAGTCAACAATGAGACATAAAAAAAATTGTAGCCCATGTTGATAACAGCAGGGTTTGAGGTTTGTATTATTAGAGCTTGCCTAAAAGTATTAACACACAACTCATGTATAGCCTTTATATAAGCTATGTTCTATTATATATTTTGGGGGGAAATAAAAATCTGTAAAGCATGAAATTGTGGTGTTACAAAACGATTATTTCTAAAAGTGAATTATCTCGTCTCATAGTAGTACTAGCTTGGATTGCTATGTTAGATGTCAGGTGGTTTATTTCTGAGCAAAATACAAATTAATAAGTGTACATTTTAATACTTACCTAAACCAGTGACAAGAAAATAAATACTACTTTTTATTTACCTTGCAGTTAACAACCATGTGTCATTGTGGCATCTTTTATTGAAAGGAACTTTATTTAAGTAGCATAAACTTGTTGGATGGGCTTCAATTAAATGATGATTTGTTAATGCAAATGTGTAGCGAATGACTGGTAGTACATCTGTCTCTTCATCCATAGGCCATTACTGTGCAGCATTAGCACATGATTGTAAAAAACTGGAAATCATTATATGCAGGTAGTACATATTCAATCAATTCTGACCTTATGTCTCCGACAAATAAAAAAAAAGTATGCAATGTAAATGATATTTAATCTGAACCAAAAAAAGGGGGAGAGAATCTTTGAATATCTGCGATTCAAGCTGTTAGATGATGTGAGGTGACTGCTGTTTGGGATTGATTGTTATTGGTGGCCCCAGTGGGGAACAGCCAGCACATTAATCCTCTCTTACTCCTCCCTCATGCTCCTCCAATCCAAATAGTATTTTTGTTTATATTAGGAAATAAATACTGTTCTGTTTATTTTAAAATTCCTTTTTTTTTTTTTTTTACACCTCTCTTTTGGAGATTGAAAGGAAAAAGCTCTGTATTGATGACCAATGTTAGCCAGTTAAGCAGGCAGTGACAATTAATACAACAAAAAATCGTACAATTAGCTTCAGCTCCATAAGTGTCTAATGAGCCATTTGTCAGTCTTTTGGTGAAATAAACTACTCTATCTTAATTCTCCACTCTTGCAGCAAATAAATAGAAGTTATGAAACACCCGGGCACCAATAAAATATAATTTATTTTGCAGGGCATGGCAGAACTCCTTACATATCTAAAATGAGCATGTTATTTACAAACGACTTGTGATACTAATATAAAAAGGATTTCAATGTTAACTGCTTTCGTTCTGCAGTAGATATGTTTTCTTCCTGATTTGTTTAATCATTTAAATGTATAATTACTCCTAAAGGCATGTGAGTTAAAATGACTTCTCCTGACGTGATTAACTCATAAAGCCAAAACAAACCTCAGAGAGGACCCTGAGAAACAGGGATCAGCAGTCTGCAGCGAAAACCACTGCCCATGTTGGGAAAGACAGTGTACACACTTCCAGTTGGGAACACGTCCTTGCTGCTGTTCCTCCCTGACCCTTCTGGCCTTTTCAGTGATGCAACCACCTTTTCGCAAAAAACAACACAGTGGCAATTGCTGTTCAGGTGCCACAGTTGGTGTTGACGGAGGTGGAGCCAACACAGTTGGGCTGACAGAAACTCCTCACACAGGCACTTGTGACCAGTCTCTGGTAGCCCCCAGCACTCCCAGTGCCCTGCCTCTGCCAGACCTCGCCAGAGGTGAGCAGGGGAAGTGGTGGGACATCTGGTCCGAGGGACCAGCTGGAAGGAAGGCTGTCTGCAAAACCTTTTATTGTGCCAAGCAGGGCTATTATGCTTTCCCTGCCCATTCAAGTAGACTCTTGACTAGTGAAAATATTTCAGACAACCTGAGTTCTTTCTCACTCATCATTTTAACAAAAGTTTAAATTTGATTCTGGTTCAGTTATGTGATGTCTTTCTGACCAGCTGTCTTACCCGGCTGGTTTTAAAGCTGCCAGTAACTTGGTATTTTTCAAAAAAGACAGAAAGAAGAGGACAGGACAAAGTCTGATGTGTGGACACAGCTTAGTTACTAGGCCTCAGGGAGGACGAGAATATTTCAAGTGGCAGAAGCCACAGAAGAGAAAACTTACTAAAGAAGCAAGGGTAGAGGGACATGATAGCTTCTGGTACAGTGGATAAATCTGAGGAGAGAGTGAGGAAGTAGTATCAGTGTGAATGGAGAAGGGGCTACCTTCACTGAACTAGGCTTGAAGAAAGACTGAGATTTTTTTTCAGATTGAAATATATGTTTAAATGACTTCCCAGCCAGTTCCATTGCTTCTAGCTGGAAAGATGCTGCATAGGGGAAAGCAACTTTGTTTGCACATCCAGAAAACTGATTTGGGAAGCTCATACAGTGAGTTGCAAAGCTAGATACAACATTTTGTTATAATGGTCATTTGAAGATGGTAGTTCTTTATGCTCGGCCACTTGTACAAAGTTAACAAGCCAGATTCAGACAAATGCTGAACAAAAAGAATCGTGACTAAAGAAACATAATCCCAGAAAATGGTGGGCAGTTTCAATTCAGACATACACTAAATCGGTAATAGACAGCCCCCTATATAAGGCTGGCACAAACCATTCGAGACTTTGCTGTAAGTGGGAAGTCAGCATTTCTGAGGGATCAGATGAAATAATTGAAGAGGTTATTGTACAAGACGAGTGGAAGAAAGGTGTTCTTTGGGAAAAGAAAATGTTTAAGTTGTAGTTTGTAAAGGAGATTTAATAGATCTTTTATATCCCCACACAGTTTTGAGCTAATGTAAGAAGTTTATTCTGATCATACTCTCAGATGAAAAGGTAAAACCCTAACTTCTTGCATTTTGCTGGTTTTAATCATACTGTCTTGAAGCCCTTTGGGGCAGTTACTTCTAGTCTTCTCATGGAAAAAATCAACATTCTGAAAAAAAAATTTCAATTCTAGTGCTTATGTTTGTGATTCTCCTCAGTGGTCAATGTCCTAAAGCCAACCATCCATCTAATGTGTTTGCTAGGCAACCAGGTTTTAGGAGGACTGTGCTATGTGTTTGCACACAGAGAAAGTGGATTCGAGTTCTCTTTACTTTTCACTTGTCTTTTGGGGGTAGTATTTTCAAAGTATGGACCTTCAGTCTTGAAAGAATGTAGTATATCCTTCTAAGCAACATAGATATGTTAAGGATTACATACTTACTGTACTAAGGTTTAGTTTAAAATTGTTCTGTTATAAAATTTTATCCTTTGCCTAATTCCCTCGTATGTAGTTTACTGATGTAACACTTGAAAATGGCAACTGTTTTTTCATGATGCCTGCTATACGTGTTGTAATATTTGCCATAGCAAATAATGTAATTGAGGTCAGAATTCAACTTCTGTTACAAACAACTGTTTTCACGAGTCTTTCACTCCAAGTCTTCTCCTTTGGACTCTTGTTCTTAACACAGATTGTTCTTAGCCCAAACTTTAAAGGAAAGCTGAAACTAGCATTAGATGAATAGCAGACAACTGTAGTCATGTTTATGGACTCAAATGAATTATTAGATATATTTATATTCTATTAAGTATTTTATTTTGGTGTTTGTGTAAAACTCAAATTCTACCAACTCAGTCCTTAAATAGACTCAAATAAGTACTGGTTGCGTTACTCTTCTGAGGACTTGGAAGTTGCACCTTACTGGCATTTAAAAAACTAAGTCTGGAGTATTCTGAGACATTTTTACAGAAGCTTAAAACCTCAAAAATAGTTTTCCCTCTGAGTACAGTTTTATGTTATAAGTTGTTACTAGGTGGCAATATTACTGATTTCTGTCCACCCAGCCAGGTGAGGCATAACTGGTAAACTACTGGTTGATACAGCAGAAGAAAAAGGGAATGTGTTTTTTAGTTCCCCACAAAGTTTGATAACAGGATGAAAGTGTGTCACAACATCTCAGAGCCACTAAATTGATGAGCTGTGTAAAAGACAAATGCTATCAGGCTACCTGTTTTTCTCAAAGAGATAGGAAAGTATTGATGTAGTTATACAGGTAATATAATAAGACCTCATCTGAAATGCCATATACATTTCTGGTTAACTATGTTCAAAAAAGATTAATCCAAGCTGCTAAAGTACAGCTTCCCCATTCTTCTGATCATCATCATTTTTCAAGAGGAGATTAAGAGAGTTTAGCTTATGTAACCAAGTCAAGCAGAAGGTGAGAGGATAGGATTGGTCTCTAGAAATGTGTCAGGAAACAAATACTGGGTAAGAAAGTGAGTTGGAAAATGTTGTCATAAGCAGAATGATGCAAAATGGCCTCAAATGTATATATTGAGTGTCAGAAGGTTGTAAAGGGGCTGTAATTCTTGCTACCCGTTACCCGAGTGAGGTTCTGGAGCTGTGTGATGGCAAGAGTAAGAAGAACAAGAAACCACTATGAGATTAATATTAATAAAAAGCAAACCTGTAATACATTGACTCACAATCACAGGGAAGTGAACTAAATGAGATGGGGCTCTCTTTCAGTCCTAGAAGAATCCTCTGTGGATCTTTTAATCTGTCTCCTGACCACAGGATGTCCAGTGTTATTCCAGATGTACCATTTTCATTGGGCAGTCTTATCAAAGTATCTTAATGTTTATACCTGTAAATGGTAGCACTTGTTTAAATGATGAGTCATTCTTAAAGACAAAAAACAGTCTTTATCGGTTACCCGTAACATTTTCTCTCAGTCTTAAAGGTGTTATTGCTGGGTTTTTCCTCAGGAAAACTTCTTCGGCTGCATGTGATTTCTTTAAGGAAAACTGCAGGTTTTCCACTCTGAATGATAGGATTACATTTATTATTTACACTTAATTCAGCAATAAGTATTGTGTGAAGTGATTTTTTTGAGAATCTCCACAGTATTTGGGAGCTTTTTGTGTTTTCCTTTCCATAAGCAATAAAGTTATAATGGGGTTACAGGATCACACTGAATCTGTGCTAAGGCATCTGCTAAAACTTTCTAGCAGAGCCTAATAAAGCCCTGCCCCATTTGTGACATACCAAATCACATTCTCCTTGCCTGGTCTGACAACCACAGCTCTTAAACAGCTGCTGGGGTAATTTGCATAAAGGAGATTGTAAATGTCTCATCAGAACGCATGCAGCGCAATCCACCCCAAAACCACTGCCTGAACACCAGGAAAAGAAGATTGTAGTCATAAAAATTGTGGCTCTCATGATTTTAGATTATGGTCTCCACAGTCTTACAGCTTTTGCAAATACCAAGCTTTTTTTTGAGGGGGGGGGGGGAAAGAAGGAAAGTTTCATTTACCGATACAGAACAATACAAACAGATGCAGTGTTGCTCTCTTGACTCAGTCTAGCAGAAAATTGACTTCAGCAGCTAAGGTACGTGCTGACCCCTCTTCAGTTCTTCACACCAATGAGAAGGGAATTGATCCAGTTGAAACCATTTAGAATAACATTAGTAAAACCAAATTATTTTTATGGTAGTGAAAGGAAAACAAAGAAAACGCAAAATAGTGTTAATGCAATACAGAGGATTCAATAAAGAATAAAAAATGCAGAAGGTAATACAATATGTTAATTGTCTGCATGCATCTGCTGTGGTTTATGATGCACATTTTAACAGAAATTAGTGTCAAGATTTTTGATAAAAAATCAGAACTAAAGAAGATATACATGCAGAACTAGGATTTTGCAATGTGACAGGAATTAGGTGTATGCATTTCCCGAGTTTTAACTGTGCAACTTCAAATTTCTGCTTTGAAGCATCATTCTTCTTTGCCTTGAATGAATTACATTGGAGCAGTTTGGCAGGGTAATGAAGTTCAGTGTTATAACTATACGATAGGAAAGTCATTAAGTTCCACAAAGTTAGTGTCTATGTCAGTCAAAGCCACTACTAGCTCATTGATTCTTTACTCTGTCCAATTTGTAGTGCAGATTGAGGCTTACTTGCCTGGTATGTCCTTGGTTAAAACACCTTCTCTGGCCTTAGTTCCTAGAAGTATATGTCATGCTTCCAGCTACACCAATCTCAGTTGCATCATCATGAGTAAGTACAAAATTGTTAATAGTAATGGAACATATTGTTGTCATCCTCCTTTCACTCCAGTTTTTAATCATGCGGGGTGCATAAGTTTATTAGCACCCAAGTCACCTATATCCTTGCCATTAAGAGTTTACTTACTGTATCAGTAAATCTGTATTTCGCATAATTAATGATTTTGCATATATCTGTGCAATGGCACAACTGACAACAATTCATTCAATGCCTTTGAGTTTCAATACTCATTATCAACATTAAATTGAAGGAGATTGTAGTCAAAAGGTTATACAAGGGGATAACTTCAAAAACCTCAAAAATTAAGTGAACCATTTTGCCTTATGTAAATTCCAACTGGTTTAGAAAAAGTTTATCAAATGACTTTAAAGGTCTGTTTTGTCCCTTTGTCTAGCAGGATGTCTAATTTTAAGGCAGTGATGGTAAATCAGTAGTTTTCATTGCAAGTTCGGCATCAGTAGAGCCCTTGTCCGGCTGAGACAATAAAAAGATAGTTAAAATAAATCTATCATTAGACATTAAAAAGATTTGCCATTGGTACTTTGGAAAGTTTTCTGAGACACTGTGGAAAAATATGCTTTTATACTACAGGTATCTTCTTCTCTTGGCTAGTATTGCTAACCAGATACAAGACATATGTACCTGAAAGTACCTTTATTTACTCATACCAGTAATTAAATGTTCATAATTAAAAGTTCATAGTGACATGGTTGTCTAATAACATGGCAAGACAAGGTGTGTAAGTAGTAATAAAATCTTTCATTAAAGCAACCCTTATGGTTGGAAAAGTACACTGTCTTTCATGCACACAAGCTTTTCTTCAACTCAGAAGTAGACCTACCAAACTGAAAACCTAAGTTTGAGTTAAGGTTATTGCTCTAAGATTATTCACTAAATTATCAGCCAGTGAATCTGAAAAGTTTCTGATACTTGTAGAGTAGAGGTTTGTTCGTGGAGGAATCAAGTGGTAAGGTGATTTTTGGCTAGGGACAGAAGTAATTTACAGATTTTGGAATATAAGGTTGAAGAAAAGGACAGTGTGCCATTAAACTGGTGTCATGGGGGTTTTTTTAAGTTGATTTAAGTTTCTAAACTTGTTAATGTCTCTAAAATAACATCTCTACATTTGACCAATCAGCCTTCAAAGGGCCTCTGCCAGTAAAACAACTGTGTCTTATACTGTGCACCATCCTTGCCTCAGATATGCAGCTTCTTCTTTTCTTGATGTGTCTGTGTAAAACCTGTTTTTCTGAAAGACAAATTCAGATTCAGAAATTTCGACCTTTTGTTGTTTTCTAATACTGATAGGTTAACTGATACTACCCCCACTCACCTTGGGCAGTGCTAGGAGTCCTTTCCTAAAGTTGGTGCTGCATTAAGGAAGTCGTATTTGTTACTAATGATTGGACAGAACCAAAATGAACTTCCAAGAGTCCTCAAATTCTCACAAAGCCAAGGTGAAGTCCAGAATGTTGTGCATTTTCTGAAGATAATTTTCAGCAGACAATTGAATAGGGTATTTGAATGTGATTGCTCCAATAATATTTGTGGTACAAATTGGTTCCCTCTAGTATAACTGAGGTCTTAGGGTATAAAACTCTTTGAACCTTTGCGTGTAAACTCAGACTTGGAGCTTCTAACAGAAAAAAAAAAAAATGCCGCAAGGATAGCCTGCACTTCAAAATTCTGAAATCAGAGCCGTTGCTGAGTCAGCCTGTTTTGGACATTAAAAGCTTGGTAAACTCTCTGTGAACTGATCCTTTGGAGACCATGTAAGTTCTGTATGAAAGTAAAATCCATAAATTATTGGTATCCTGAACAGTGACCTTCTAAAAGGAGGCATGGGATCACATATCTAAGATGTTGCAATACCATCCAAGGCACTAAGAAGGTTTATAATAATCATTGGCAAGTGTTTTCACAGCGTGGTTCAACTGACAGAGATAGATGCCACCTCCTCAAAGGATGCATTCTACCTGTCACAGCCAACTAAATACTCAATAGGGTAATTTCCTTCAAATAAAATACCACCTACACCCCAAACAACCATGAGCAAGAATTCAGTCAAGATGTGCCTAGAGGAATTGTTGAGGTTATCATGAATCAGTGTGATCTGTTCCCACAAACTGAAGGGAATATTTCAGTCCATCTGGCAGGTGGTTTCTAGTGCTAGGTGCTGCGCTGCTTGGAATGATCAGTCTGTTTAACAGACACGCATTTGGCTCCACTAGACCAGATGCAGCACCAGACACGTTTCTGGCTTCTTACCCTTCAGGTACATTGTGGCATCATTATGCTGGAGCGTGGAAGAGTATGGTCAGATAAGTTAGCCTTTAGACACGGCTAGCCTCCAGCCCTTGCTTTTCATACCTCCCCTTAGGGATCATTTATCCTGTATCCGATCACATCCCTCCCCGTATCTCTGTTTCTCTAAAAGCTAAGCAGCAGCCTGCAGAAGAGTCTACCTGCATTCATGGAAATGCCTCCAATGAAACAGGCGTACACCTCTACCCCATCAGACTGACACTTTCCCCATCTGCATTTGCCAGTTGTAGGAAATGCCAGAGGATTAGGATATCAGGTCCATTTTCAAGCTGCCTAAAACCAATTCTGAAATGTCCCTTGTGCACCTCTCACATTAGCATTGAAAAGTGGCAGGTTCAGAAAAAGATATTTCTCTTTAGAAGTAAGTTAAAATACAGTTTTAAGGAAATAGATCAAAGTATAAAGAGGACAATAGAATTCAAATTAGTGTCATTTTGAGATATCTGTTATTTCAAATGTATAAGCATGCAGCATATTTTCTGCTAGAGAGGCGGAGAGGGATTTTTAGTGTCCCTTTTCTACCCTGAAATTTCTGAGAAGCATACAGAAAATTCAGACTTTAATTCTTTGCTGGAGGTATACTTCTGGTTGGTAAAAAACAAATAACACAATGTACTTTTTTTTTTGTTTCTGAAATGGACCACATGGTTGAGGAAGAGGGAGCTGTAAAACCTGGCATATTATTCATTGTGGCTGGGTTTGGTCCATATGTAACAAAAAGTTAACTTAAACCAGTGAATTAGCAGCAAAAATAGGGTCTAGAAGTTCCAGCCAAGTTTGCAGTGCCAAGGATAATCAGAAACCCACATATATGTAGTAGAAAGTTTCTGAAAATACTTAAACCTGTTTAAATAAGATAGAAACGGAGAAGAAACAGCCCCCACTGTCTCTCTACAACATTGGCTGGACTTGGAACACAAGTCATTTAAAACATGGCTTGCTGTAAGACTTGGACTTTTGCTACCTATACGGCCAGGCCCAAATGTGTGCAATGAATGTGTGCCCAACTCTCAGGACAACCCAAACTTTCACATTTCCAATCCCACATTGCCTTGCTGCACAGGCTCAGCCCCGCACCCACATTGCACACAAATTACCCCTTAGGTCTTCTGTCTTTTTCTCCACAGCTCCTATGAAAAAGATCCTCAGTGATACTTCTCTTCCAGCTAAATCTTCTGTTCCCTCTTGTCTATCCTTCATGTCTTCTTTCTTTCCTGCATAGTATTTATTTCTCCCTATGCTTACCTCTTCAAATTATTTCCCTCCTTTATACCTGGCCCCCCTCCACATATGATTGTCTGCATGCACAGATGGGATTTCTAGGACAGTCAGTGTGTAATTTTCCACAAACAATATTATTTAAAAACAAACTTGATCATCTCAGTTTATGCCAAAAAGGGCATATAAATGGAAAAAAGGGTTTACTGATTTTTTTTTCAGCCTTAGAACTAGCACTCCATTAGAAGCTGGTATGTCTGATGAGGAGTAAATACAGTCTATCGCTTTTGCCAAGAATTTTGTTTTACTGATATATCCCTATTAGTAGTGAGCTGTGTGAGGTGTGCACATTATTCTTGTTTTCTTACATGGACATTTGTCAGCAAGTTTGATGCCCAGATGTCTTGCCAGCTAAAATCCTTGCCATTAAATAACAAGTTAAATTTAGTTAAAAATATTACACCTGCTCAGAGTCCCCTGTTTACTTTTATTTCTTTACAATTAATTTTATGGTTTTAAGCAATGTATCTGTCTCCTCACAGTGTGTGAAAGGTCTGTACAGATGGAAGATAGTGACCATAAAAGGAAAGCTAGCGTTAGGGTAGAGGTAGATGTATTGGAAAAACAGGCGAAAAGTAGGAATTCTTATGGTTCTTTTTAACAATATCCGTTGAATTTCTACAGTACTGTGGGTTTTCTTAAAGTTCTGTGCTTCTTAATAACTTCTTATGTAGTGTCATTTTACTGTCATTTCCACAAACTTGGGTTATTGCTTCCTCCTCTCATGTCCAAAATAGGTAAGCACACTTTCATCAGTTGTATATATGGCATCCCTGTGCAGCAAGATGCTAATTCTTTAGTGCTTCCTACTCCTTTCAATAAGGACTAACTTGTTGATTCCAACTGTGGACAACTATTCAAGTTTGGAGTTGCCTTTGATTGCAAATATTTTGATTTTGAGTGACGTGCTGATATAAACACATTTGCATTAGCTGATTTGCAAGGAATGTTAGAGAAATGGTAAGACTACTGCTATGCTTTCAGGAGGAAAAAAAGGCGGCCTTCTGTTATTAATGAATTTTTAAAGGTTTTACTTGTGTCTCAGAGATGAACTTTTAGAGATGAGCAGTTCCTCTGACCACAAAATGAAAAGAACACTTAAAATAAACGCTGGTTTTTGACATATAGTTTGTGTTTTAAAAAGATGGCTCAAAAATTGTCAGCTCATATAGCTGTCAGTTCAGCTGTCCAACGTGACAGTAGCGCTGCTCCACGGTCCCTCTGCTTGGAGATATACATTTCAAGCACACAGTAATATGTAAGTCATAGGTGTATAAAATCATAGTAGAGCATTTCATCATGTCTAAATAAGGGTAGGTGCATGCTGCCTGAACGGTTAAGTGTTGAAAACATTGAATACAAGACATTTGACACTAATTTTACTGGTCAAATCCTCCCCTGAAAGAAGTCTGCCTTGACAAGTCATTCACAAGGTACCTTTTGCATAGAGAGCCTGGCTTGATGGGTCGTTGCGTAAGCTACTTGACATTTGTCCCCAGTCAGACCGGATGCCACATGAAAAATTTACTCAGGCACGGGGCTCCCAGGAATAAACATTTCTCTGGTGTTGCTCACCAGGGACTCGGCAAGGTGAGCGGAACTCCAACTTGTCACGGATGCTCTGTTCTGACAAACATAAGTAGATGCTAATGGCTAAATCGTGACAGAATAAAGTCCCACAACCATATGGCTAATTGCCACAACAATATCTTCAGTGTTATTAATCAAGTTTTCATAGTGTGCCATGATAATTGGAATAATTAGAAACAGCATAGGCATTGCTTGCCTCTGCCGCACATACTGCAGACAGGGACCTGGAACAACCGCAATTGCACTTTCTGTGCAGCGTTGTTTAGTGCTTTCCTTTCCAGCAAATACTGTGGTTAATTAATGAATTAGCTGTTTGCCACCAGAGTATTTTATTGCTAGCAGGGCTTCTGCAGGGGCACATAGGTAGCTAAATGAGACCACTAAGCCCTTGTGTGTCTCCGAAAAGATGCAATATTCCCATAAGGCTGCCACTACACATCACAAAACTTCACCAGTCACAGGTACTTTGTTTCACAAAAGTTGAGGTTCCTATTCTTGTACCTAATAGGTAAAACCATTCCTTAAGTATTTACAGAAAAGAAAAAACAACTTCAGAGTGTGCATTTTTTTGCTTAACAAAAGCAAGTTTAAATGAAAGCAAGACTCTGGATAACAATGGTGCAATTAACTTGCCAGGCAAAAGAAGTTAACTCTTATTTGCCTTTACACTGCTCAGTAATGGAACTGGGCTCCAAACTTATATTCTGCCTTTGAACTAAGGTTATAAATAAAGTGGTGATTCTAACACTGTTACTTACACTAAGCAGCTAAATCATCATTTTGTGTGCTGCCTATTGGAAGAGACTCACTCGATTCTTATGTTTAGGAGTATGACAGCAGGGAGGAAACGCTTGCGTTTCCTCGGTGCGTGCATCAACATGTAGTTGAGTGGTCACTAAAACTGGCAGATTGATGATGATGACTCCCTTCACTGGATGTATGAAGGCATTTAGCCAGACTAATAGATTGAAATGGACTGCTGCATGTATGGCTTCTGAACAGCTTCTTAATTTAGTTTTAGAGCGTACAATAGATGTAATATTGAATTCAGTGGTGATATAAATCTTCTCTCCTCATTTTAAAAAATAAATAAATTTCTTCTCTGGAGTGGAGAGCCACAAAGAGATTTTGAACTTGTATATACTTAATTATAAAGAGGTTTGCAGAAATAAGACCCCAGTTTAGGTGGTAGGTAGGAATTCTGGTCATTTTAGGTTTATTGCTGTTTAATTTTGACTCTAAGGGTGAAGCATCTCTGAAATAACTGCATTATACTGCAATGAAAAGGAGTATGTAAAGCCAGGATTCTCTCCCCAGTGAGGTCTGCTGAGGCCTGGCCCCTGTGAGCAGCACTTCCAAACAGGGAATTTCCAGTAGAATTCCTTCCTCTACAAAGTTACTGTAAAGTTGGGTGCTCCAGTCATCCATGGAAGATACCCAAACAAAATCCTGGATGTACTGGAAATGATACTTTAAGTAATTACCCGTCTAGTGGGTTTTTATATCTGTTTTGGTGTCCTGTTATCTCTACACATTTTTCTTAACACTTCATTAGCAAGTAATTAATTTCTCTATGGTGGTCTAGTTTTACCCGTGTTCGTATTCAGCATAATTAGCACAATTTTTCCAAATACTAAAATAAGGCTGCTGCAAAAGGTATGTATAGTAAGATTTTGTGGATGTTAATAAAGTCTTCATTACTAGGGCTTGTTTTATTCTGAGCATGGTTGCCAAATAGTTTAATAAACTTGTTTTCTTCTTACAAGAATTTCATTTTCTTATGCTTTAATTGAAAGATTATTAGTTTGTAAAGGCCAAGGTCCTTTTAGTTCACATATGTTTGACATATATTTGTGCAGTTTTATGAGGTAAAGGAAACAGTATGCTACATCATTTAATTAGCTTAAAGTTACCATTCTACTTTATAATGTGTATTTTTTGATATATTGCCATCCTTAATTTTAATACAAAAACCTAAAACAAGGTTAGCAACTGAATTATCTGTAACACCAAAAAATACCTGTGGTAGAGAAATGGGATTAGGAAAGAAAAGTAACGTAGATTGGTAAACTAGGGATACAGTCACAACAGACATGTTGCCCTGTTCTGAACACAATTTGTTTTCCAGTAGCAGTTCCATTGCTGGACATACACAGAAAGCTTTCAAAGAATTTTTAAAAAGTTAAATCTCCTGAAATTTTTAATATGTTTTATCTAGCATACCAGAAAAAAGTTCATTTGTTGTAACATTTCAATACAGAAAGATGGTTCAATTGTGGATTTCTGTTTTTTATGGACAGAAAAGACATTTTATTTAATTGTGACAGGGAAGTCTCCAAGATCAAATATAAATTTCATAATATTTTATCAGTACTTACTTGTTTACTTTAGAGCTATTAACAACATTATCTCCTTCCTTTTATTTTAAATTAGACGTCTTTTTGATTAAGTCTTGTCCAAGTGGATTCTACAGAGAAATGTAGTAACTCTATAGAAGATTTAACATTATGGGACAGTAAAATGTTATAGATTCTTCTTTTAAAGAGAGATTGTACAAAAGGATCGTTGTCTCTTTTAAACATACTCCGTGCATCTTGAATCAATGGATAAAGCTATTAGCAAACTTATTTTATCATCTTAAGAACTGTGCTTTAATTGCAACACTGAGAGTTGTTTTTCTAATATAATTTCTCCACTTTAAAACCAAATTTAATCATTGCTGTTTAAAGATGGAAAAGTTGGGGGGGTGGAGTTCCTAATTGCTAATAGCTGAGATCAGTAGGAACTTCACTAATTTAGAAGTGCCTCTTTTGTTTCAATAGGTTTATTACAGCAAACAGTGTTTAAAATCATTCACCTGTAATTATTTTTGTTAAAAAAAGAAAATGTTTTTGCTCCTCTGCAGTGATTTTCAAAACAAAATGCACATGCATCAACAGTATTTAGGACTGGAGGTTTTAATTGCATAGAGGCAAAGAGCAGTAAGAGCTCAGTAGGCACATCTTCCAGTTCTTAAATTTTTCTCTTATGAGTGCAGATATTGGTCATTAAATTAAGAGTTCTAGATACGTATCAGAGATGAAGTCATACTCCTTGCACTTAAGGAGTGTTTCTCATTGACTTCAAAGGTTTTTTTCTGATAGAATGTAGCAGCCCCCTCTGGTCCTTCTGGTTTATCACCATATTTTTATCACACTAAACCTTGCTTTTTAAATCTGAGTATTGCCTGAGCTATTTATATTTAGTTGTTTTGCAGGAACACAGCAGTATTCTTCAGTCTTTTTCCTTTAAATAAAAGCATAGTTTAGCCCAGATAATTTCTAAATGAGTCATGGTGTAACAGCTGGACCCTTCATGTTGTTACTTCTGTATTTTGGCCAACATTTAAAAAATGGGTGCCTCAGCGTTGATCTGTGATATTTGTTGTCAACTTGAAGCATTTTTTTAAAAATCTCTACAAATCTCTAGAACTTCTGTTCTTTAAAAACTTCAGCAATGGCTGAAACTATGTTAGATATTTCATTATGATCATTGTTTCTCTAGGTAACTACTGGAATAGAAGTTTTATACACCCTTCACAGTAAAGAATGGTCAGTAAGTTGTTATAGTCCAGTAACTGGATGTTGTATTTACTACAAACACAGGCTAGCAATGTCAATACAATGCATGTAGTACCTGTTAATTACTAAGCCTTTATAAACTACTGTGTATGTGAAATAGTAAAATTGAAGTATTTTAACTTTTAATGTTTTGGGGAATGGAAAATAAACTCAACAGTGTACTTTTCTCCCACTGCATAGAGTTTCTTTAAATTAAATGCTTCATTTAGTGCAAGTTTCTGATCATTTAAAGAGTTACATCCACAATACAGATTTCCATCTAAAGGACCAGTTTCTCCCATCTTCCCTGCTGAAAGAATTGGAAACTTCTTTCTGTTTTCTATTCTAAACACATTCAAGTTCTTAGCTCTGTTTTTGAAGTTTTTGGTGTTATGGAAAAGCCAGTTGCAGACTTCTCTGATACTCATCAAATCCATTTTCAAATCAGTTAACAGTCTAATGAGAGAGGGGTTGGTTTTTAGTCTATTCCACAGGCTTGCAGTTTTGTCATATCTGAAAAACAAAATAGTCTCTGAAAATGTTAGAGGGATGAAATGAAAAGCAGAAGTGTCTGTAATCTAACCAAGCCAGTACAGCAAGCTAAAAATGATGGAGATCAGCCCTGATAATGAAAAGTCATTGTGTCTTACAATGTGTTAGGCCATAATTACTGTTACAAATAAATTTAGATTCAAGCTTCTCCAGAAAAGGACTATTGCAAATTTGATGTGAGACCATTGGCAAAGCCTGCAAATAAAAGTACTAGTTTAAAAAACATTTGAATATGTAGAGAAACTAGAATTGTCTAAGAGAAAAAAGTCAAAAGCAAGCTGACCCATTAGGTAAAGAAAAGGTGAACCAATTACATGCACATTAAGAACTTGTTTTGGCCAGTCATATTACTGGCGTTTTACATTAAGAAGATCAATCAAATAAATCATAAAATCAGAACAGTAACCCAAGATTACACAGGTTTACAGGTTTAATTATTCTGATTTTCTTCTTTTATAGGACTTTATCAAATAATCTCTGTAACAGATCCAATCTCACATGATATCACTCCAGAATTTCGTAACATCTGATCAGAATTTAAAGATTCAAGTATGGAAAACCACCACATCTTTAGGCAAGTTTCTCCAATAGTCTGCTTGTCATTGCAGGGGGTTTATTTTTCTTTATGAGGTTAGCGTGGAAGGGGAGAACCGCTTGTGGTGATCTCTTGGTGTATATTTTACATGCCTTTTTGCTGATATCAGTTCATGTATCATTTGTCTTCCCCTTGCTGAAGCCAAGCTGACCGCTCCTGATGATTTTCTTGTCCTTCATGTGCTTGGAAATGGTTTCCAGGATTAGCTTCCTGGAAGCTATTGGTTGCCTTGATCATCTTCCCAGGGATCAAGGTGAGGCTACTGACCTGTAGCCCCCTGGGTCATTCTTAATCTTCTTGAAGATAGGAGTGACATTTGCTTTCCTCCAGTCTTTGGACATTCTCCATCGCCATGATTGATCAATGATTATTGAGACTGGCCTCCCAATGACATACTCCAGCTCCCTCAGCATTTATGGATGCATCCCATGGACTTATGTATGTCCAGTTTGCTTAAGTATTCCCTGACCAGATCCTTTTCCACCAAGGGTACATCTTCCTTGTTCCAGCCTTCTCCTCTGTCTCTGGGACCTGGGATTCCTGAAAGCCAGTCTTGCTACAAAGACCAAGATAAAGAAGGCATTCAAGTAATTCAGCCTCTTCCATGTCCTATGTAACCAGGTAGCCTGGTTATAGAGTAGAAATGTTGAGCAGTTTTTTAAAATCAAGGATAGGTTTTAGTGAGTATGGTTACCAGTAATCCTCTTCGTAAAAGTTTTCTGAGAGTTCCTTATCATTGGGGTGTATACAGCAGGGTGAAGTGGCAGAAGTGTACACGTTGCAACTGCTGAATGAAGGAGCAAAACACTTCACTTCTGTCAGCATTAAGTGGATTCCCATAAACACACATGAAACAGCTTTCAAAACAAGTTCAGAAAAACATGAAAGTACAGTTATCAACACTTAAAGTGGTACAACAAGTTAGAACTACATCAGGGACCAAAACCATAGTAACAACATGAAGGAAAATTATCTTCCGTCTAGGAGGGGCACCACCACTTCTGGTGAACATCTCCAGGGCACCCAGTGGTAGTTCCTGGTACCACACAAGATGTTGGCTGTAGGTGGCGAGTAGCAGTAGGTGACAGTGGCAGCCACCAAAAATCTGAAGCCAAGGCCATTACCAATGCCAAAACAGTTTGTCTAAAGTTAGTTAAGAACTGGAACAGAAACCTAGCCAAAGCAGGCTAACAGTTTCAATAGTTTTATTGTAGAACATTTGATGAAGGACCTGGAGAATAAATCCTATGAGGAGCGATTGAAGGAGCTGGGACTGTTTAGTTTGAGGAAGAGAAGGCTGAGGGGACACCTCATCGCTCTCTACAGCTGCCTGAAAGGACATTGTAGAGAGGTTGGTGCTGGTCTCTTCGCACAGGTAATTAGCGATAGAACAAGAGGGAATGGCTTTAAACTGCAACAGGGGAGGTTTAGACTGGACATCTGGAAAGAAATTTTCCCAGAAAGAGTGGTCAGACAGTGGAATGGGCTGCCCAGGGATGTGGTGGAGTCACCATCCCTGGATGTGTTTAAGGGTCATTTAGATATGTGATGTTGGGGGATATGGTGTAGGGGAGAACTTTGCAGAGTAGGGATGATGGTTGGACTCGATGATCCCAAGGGTCTTTTCCAACCAGAATGATTCTGTGATTCTGTGATTTCTAAAAATATTAAACATTACTGCTATGGAGATGCAATGGCACCTGTGTACTTAAGAACATTCCTACAAATAAGTATATTACAATTGGTCTGACTTAAGACAGCAGTTAAGAGCTTTTGCAAAGAAAGATAAATTACAGTAAGGAAGGGGAGATAATTATTAGGAATCCATTTTTTAGAACAAAAAAACCTTCTTCAATAAGGAAATGCATAGAGTCTTCCAAAACCAGAAATAATTTTTCTTAAATGCAAAACTGAGTAATCTTAAAGAAACAAAATTAAAAAGGAAACAATCCACATAGTATTAGACGCTCATGTTATTTGTAAAAATAAATTTAAAGGTGTTTATTTTAAAGAGATAATGCTAGTCTGTGTTTGAGAAGGTAATTACTATAAAAAATTGTCAGGATATGTAGAGCAAGAGAAAGTTTCAATAGGACAAATCAAAACCTGTTTCCCCAGTGGAAAGAAGGCAACAAAGTAAACTATGTACAGTATTCTTGTTCATTGCTTATCCTAAATTTGACTAGATTTATATTAATAAATGAGTGTTTAGTACCATTATTATTTAATTTTAAATACTTCTTTTCAGACAGGAAAACCTATGGTAGAGTTTGAAACCCATATAATCCATAACGTAAATATATAGTTTCATTTTTATTTGAATTGTTTTCAAACACCATGATTTTTATCTTTGCATAAGGCCCCAGTGTCAAATCTGTGAAACAGAAAGCCTGTGGATCTTATAGTTTTTAAAGTTGAGGGGTTTTTAATATAACTATGTAAGATTTAAAAAATTAATGGAAGTGACCACAAACCAAACAAAATTTGAACCAGAAAAAAAACCCAGACAATAACCTACCTTGTATCCACCCAGCAGTAGAGCCATGATTTGTGCATTTGGTGAATGATCCACCAGTCTTCATGCAGTCGGTGTAGGAGAAGCTGGATGAAAAGAGCACCCTCCATGGGAGTGCAGGACAGGACAATCGCACCTAGATCACAGTCATGCCAAAGCGTGTATGTCATTCTCTGGCAGGATAGTAGTAGTCTATGTACAAGCCTGAAATTAAACAGATAAGACAGGTGTATGCACACATATAAGAAGAATCTTTTTCATATACTTTCTGTTATCTCTAAATCTAAGGAGAAGCAGAATGATTTGTTAGATGCTGGCTCACATTTTTCCCTTCTTATCACACATACTTGTGTACAATCAACATACACTACTGGAGCTGATGTGATAGAAATCTATGATATTTAAATGTTTTACAGCCTAAAGAAAATCTGATCTTGTCTGCCATCTCAAATGACAAAGGCCACATAATTTTACCTAATAAATCCAGAATTAATGTTTGAATTTATGGTTGGAGTAAACACATCTTCTAGCAAGATGTCTGTTTTCATTCCTTTCACAAGTAGAGTGAGGCAAAAAAATGGAACATATACTGTAACAATACCTCACTGTACATCCTTTATGGTGGTGTGCATATATTTGAAGATATGCTGTGTGTAAAATTCTCAACGTTTCAATCAAACACATCGGAAATTTCTGCAAATCCCTGAAAGCCTGGTGAGCTTTCACATAAATTCTTATACCAGTTCTTTTTCTTTATTTGGATTTCACATGCTTCTTTCTGTTCTGACAAATTGTTGGATTTTGATAAGGTTTTGTTTATTTTAGAAATGTCATTTTGTTAATTGTTACACTTAGTTTTTTTGCCTTTCTTCTCGTCTGTGATCATTTAGAGTTTCTCATGCACCATGAGCAGTACTACCCTTCCACAAGACCGTTGTGGAAGAGTAGCTGAAAGAAAAAGTTGTGATTATATTTCTGGCATGTTTCCTTCACTGTCTTATATCATTTAAAGGTTGTATTTTCTCTTTAGGACATTCCATGCAAAATCCCTGAACTCTATAAAGCCACAGGAGTCTTAATAAAAACAAGATTCATTAAGAAAGGATACAGAACACTGGAGAAATGGACTGTGTAACAAGACTAAGCTGAAATGTTGCTAAAGCTTGATACACAGCCTTCTTAGGTGCAGCCCACCCAGTGCCCGTAAGTTAGAAACATAGATGGCTGAAATCATAGTGCAGGCACCAAGTCTGCCTAGAGTAGTGCTTACTGCCTGACGCTGAACTATTTAATTCTTTATCTTCCATATAGCTTTAAGTTATTTTGAAAGTGGTATACAAATGTCGCTCTTCATCCTTTTTACATATCTTATTTTTGAACAAGCAGATCACAGCTCAAGTCTGTCTACTCTTTCTCCTAAATTATTAACCGTGACTTTACATAGTAAATTGCACTGGCTACAAATGTTTGCTTGAACATAATTCATGACAGAGTTTAAAGAGACAGAGCTTACATATCATTTTCTCAGTCAGTAAACAACTGATGTTAATTTTGGCATTTCTCAGCTTCCAAGTGCTTAGTTTTGATAAGATGGTGTTCCTTTCAATAGTTGTGGTCCATTTAAATTATTTTCTTATTTTAAGAAAAGCAGCAAAATTAGCACTGAAAATAAAATTACATCCTGCAAAATCCTACTGACCCTCCTTTTCTCTGGAAGACTCCCCCTAGTGAGTCTTGCAAGCACTGTAAACTAGATAAAAAGCATCTTTCACTATCACATTCACTCGGTGGCACTAGGTGTTGCAGGTGAGTGATGCGCACCTTTGCCATTTCCCATGCAGGAAGGTGCAGCTGGGGTGAAGGATGGCTTGGCAGATGCACTGTTGGGTTGATGGCAAGAGGTAGGAAGAAACAGAACATACTCTGTGGAAATCTGTACTCTCCTGTGTTTAAGTCAACCAAGGAATTATCAAATTTGGGCAATTTTTTTTTAACATACACAGCAAAAAGAAAATATCAGAAACCTGGTTGTTTTGATTCTAGACCTTCTTAATAAAATACTTGCAGAAAAAAGCTAAACTGTTTGTATTGCCTCATCTGTAACCATCTCTTAAGCTTATGTCGTTTTTTAAAATTCTCTGCCTTCGAAGAGGATAGAGAAGATAACCAGATAAATATATGTAACACACAACATAAGTTAATGTTATTGATGCTTGGAGAATTGTCATGTAAATCTCAGTCAAAATGGTTGTGGTTTTAGTTAAAACTGGTAAGGCTGGATCATTGCCTTATTTAATGGCTTTAGTAGAGCACATTAGTAGAGAGTTTTCTCCTGTTTTCCCTATATTGTAAGGTCATTAATGAATCATTATCTATTGCTAGTAATTAGTGATCTCTTGAGAATATTGGTTTAATTATATAGGAATCATAAGTAGAAGATACAGTTACATATTCTACAATGTAGGTAGTAGTACCTTGGTGTATTATGGCTTTAAAGAATCTAGGGGGGTTTTTTGTAGCTTTTAATTGCTAAGTGTGCCTGGTAAAATATGAATTATTGTATTACTGCATGTGATAAAAGGTATACTATTGTGAGCCTCGCAGTCTGCAGGTGTAACAGATGTAAGGCAAGATTAACAGGACAGAACAATAATTAAACCACAGACAGCCATCTCAAAAAAAAAAAAAAAAAGGTTTATCATGTCCAATGCAGTTATTAAGTGTGTGTTAAATTCTCTGCAAATATTTGTAAAAGCAATAAAAACGTGTTAGTTTGAAAGACAGCTTTTCAGTGTGGACACTTACTTTAAGGAATTAAGATCCCTTTTTATGAATATAAAAGCTGGGTGAGGTCCTGCCATATGGCAGCATGGTTCATAAGCAATAGGGTCCTTGGTTTATAGATGCTATGAGCTAAATGCTGCTGAAGGAAATAAGAGAGCAGTTAGTATACATGCATTCACAACAGCATGAATTTCTTACACCCTTTAAGACAGGAAGGTTCAAATAATTAATGGTAATATTATGGTTACAAAAGGAAGTCCAGTTGTTCTTCAGCAGTCTGCATCTGTGAAACGTGATACCTCTGGGGACTGAGATTTAATTTTCCCAGGAGAAAATATAAAAGCAGGAGAAAAAAAGGAATGACTTCTGCTTGAGCAGAATAAACCTGCATCTACAAACGATTAACACTGCATAATGAAGTAGTAAAGAAGCAAAAGAGATTTCTAATAAAAGACTAATAACGAATCCCATTACACCATGGTGTATTTTTTCCCTTGAAGTGTATTAGACTTTTAGCAGGGCTTCTGAACGAGATTTGGGTAGTTGCAAGCAAAGTCAGCTCCAATGCTTCAAGCTTACTTGAAATTTTTTGCCTAACAGTTTGCTTAACTTGAAAGTTGCGGTTATACAGGTGGGAGGGGTTGTTAATGCAAGTAATAGGCTTCACACAGAGTTTGGGTAATGTTTGTGTCACCATAGGATAATAGTCTCCTGTAGGCTAGGCACTGCAGGGTAATGTGCCGCTATATGGTAAAATCCCTTAGATAGAACAGACGTGGTATTAAATGCACTAGCTAAGTCTTGCTTTTGTGTTAACAGTTCTTCTGAGGCCTGAAAATAAGTCCTGACAGGAAAGGGGTTTGATCAAAGTGGGAAATACACAGAATTTGTGTTTTGTCAGATCTAATATTATGACTTTTATAATTACTATGTTAACATTAAAAGTTAGCAAAAACCTTAGAACATAGATGTTTGATATAAGGATGATATGATGCTGTCTTTTGAAATCACATATTTGCACTTTTAAAAGGGAACATGCCTTGTAAAGGAAAAAATTCTGTGTAGTGATCTCTAAATCTGTAACATGGATGTTTTTGCGCATTATACATATGGTTCCAGTGGCAGGGGTATAAAAGTTTATTGAACAAAATCTTGAGTCACAAAACAGTCCGTTTGAATTTCTTTTATAAGAGAGGTTCTTTTTGTATAGATTGTTTCCATCTTAAAAGCTTGTGCTCAACTGATGTGTTGGAATTCATTTCTCTAGAAATGAACTTTTATTACTGGAATCAGGAAAAAAAAAAACCACAGATGCTTTAAACCAACAATGAGTTCTGGGATAAAAGTGGTTAAACATGAATTCTTACAAGTGAAACTAATCTTGATGAAATTTCTAGTTGCCTTTTTAGAAATTTTTCTGAGTTTTAAAGAATGACTTAATTTGCTTAGCAGAAATTTGCAATCAATCTTTTCTTGCCACTGAATAAACAGATTCCACATGCATAGCAATTTGCATATCCCAGCTAAAAATGTAATTCATTATTTTTAAGTCCATTTCATAATAACTATTTCAGGATTAATGTCACTAAGTATTTTTTAGCTCTGTCAAATGTAACCTAAGATAATCCTACCTAAAAAGGTACAAAGGTAACAGGTCCATTCTGGAATAGAAAAGGGAAGTACCTTTCCTGAGGTCAGCAAATTAGTCAGTGTAAGAGCCAGAACTGGAAATAAGAAGTCTTGAGAAGTAATTTTCTTCTACGCATCTCAAGCTTTCAGCCTCAAGAAAATACTGCATTTATTAAGACACATTTTCACATTTTGCTAGGTATTAAAACAACACAGATATGAACAGGAATGAATGGTATAGTCTACATGCAGATTATCACTAAATCTGGTAAAGATTTAAATAGGATTTAATCAAAATATCGTCCATAGCATAATTTATATGAAGCTGCAAACACTGTCATTAATAACAAGGAGGAAGCCTCTTCTTGTTTGGCATCTGTCTCTGAACTGGCTTTCACTTGACTGGGCTCCTGGTTTTGGTGTTCCAGGCTATTCTTTCGTAACATTTTCTCCCTTTCATCTTAGATCACTATCACGTTAAATGCTCAAACATATGGTATATAGGATTGATATGTTCTATCCTTTGAGGTTCACCTGCATAATAATATTAGCCAGTTAAGCTTCTGCAGACTGTAACGTATCACTTCTTTAATGTAGATGCAGTTAACATTCCCACAAATACAATTAGTTTTGTGGTTATCACAGATCTTCATGCTTTGCAAAATTTTCTGGTAAAATGTTTTAGATTGTAGCTGATCCTAGGATATGTATCCTGACTTTACCATACTTGGCAAAACAGAGAAATATACCAATCATGTTTTTTTCTTTTTTTTCAGGCGATGGGTAAGGCTTCTGTTTGGACGTGAATTCCCGCTCCAGGACCTTCTGGTTGTCTGGGATGCTCTATTTGCTGACAGTATCACCCTGAATTTAGTTGACTACATTTTTGTAGCCATGTTGTTATATATTAGAGATGCCTGTAAGTATCAACTATCTTAAGATCTTTCAAAAAGAAAGCAAACCTATTTTTCAAAGAAAAAGAGGACTTAAGAAATGTTCAATTTCATTGTGACTTTTTTAATATACTGAAAATCATTCCAAATGCTAGGAGAGGAGCCATTTATTACCAGGCGCTTTCTGCTGTATTTATGAAACAAATTGTATCTTGGAGTTAAATGCAGGTTTGTTTTCTGAGTAGTTCTGTGTTTTTATATGGAGTTGCAGATTTTTTGTGCAGCAAGTGATACAGGTATGTATAGAGCTCCACCTTCTGACCAAGCTCGTGAATTGAGTAAAGCCTCCCTTTGACACTGGAAATATTTTTATGCTGTTCTGCTGTGAGAAATGTAAAAATGCACAAGACAATGACTCATAATTTTTGAAGATATATCTTCAAGAAAATGTAAATGCAGAGATGAGTAACAATTACAAAATATGTTTATTTTATGCAAGAGTGGTATCTTTAAAAAAAATATCATTTCATTTTATTGTATTTTAGTATGCCTGAAATATGCGCAAAGGTGAATTCTTATGGGCTAGTGATTACCAATAAATAAATTAAGTTGGGACAAAGAAGAAATCATAAAAATATTGTAAGCTTATATAATTGTGAATGGGAGGGGGAAGATACGTAATGGTTATCTGAGGCATTTATTTCTGTCCTGTCATATTTTGCAAAAAATTCTGTGTACAACTTTGTCGCAACAACGTATGTGTTTTGCAGCAAGGTGAATGTCTCTCACTAAATATATAAATTCCATAGCATGCTGTTCAGAGTTAACTGTATGCAATCTGTAAACTTTAGGTTATAACAAGGTCACATATTTGACACAATTTTGTATTCTAGGATGCATAAAGTTTTCAACATCTGTGGTTCCTATTTTAGGGCCCAATCTTGAAAACATAATGTGCATGTACTTTACACGTACTGTCGTTCCACTGCCTGCCTTCATGTGTTTTTTTAATTACTTTTTAATAAACATGCAGCATATAGAGCTACCGTACATTGCTCTCAAAAAGTGGACATTTAATTCAGTTTAGAGGTTTCAAAATTAATGCTGCAGTTTCAGGATGATCTGATTCCAGGTCATTATGTTCTGCAATCTAAATCTGGTTTGTTCATGTGCAGTATACTGAAATAATCTTAAAATTTTTGGTATAGATCCGTAGTGCAGATGCATGGAAAAATGTTTCTTAGCATCAGTATTTTATTTTGTGTTATTTTTTCCCTTTTAAAAAAAAAAAAAAAAAAAAACCAAAACTTTAGAACTGTTTTGTAATCACCATATCTCTTCTTGGAGAGAGAAGGTTGTTTTGGCTTTTTTTTGCTTTGTGGTGTGCTCATGTTCAAGTATCAGTAAGAGGTAACTAAAAATGTGAGCTAAAAATGTGTTCTAGGCATCCATATGAAATCAGTCTCCCTCTTTTCTCCAAAATCCCCAGGCTCAGTAAATAGAGGAGTAAATAACTTTGAAGTGGACTACATTTGCCCAAATGAGATGCAAAGTCATCTTATCAGGACAGCTAATACTTCATACATATATTGGTTTTGTAACGAGTAACTTTTTGTTCTATAGTTGCTTAGTTAGCTACTCTAAGCATAATAGTGAAACAAAATAGTCATAAATACTGTAAAGTTGAATGTATTTTCAGTCAGGCTCAAACTATAGTGATTTCTACAGTTCTTGATTTGATAAAAGAAAGCTTTTCTTACTTATCTGTAATAGAAAAGTTTTCCGTTTTTCCTCATTTTTTTTATTGCTAATAATATTTGAGCTTTGAATGGAGTTCAAAGTTCTGTTGTGATATTTTTTAAAACATTTTCAAATAAAATGAGTTTCTAAAAGCTTCTCTTTATTTGGTGGAAGGAAGTGTTATTTCAAAACAGCTGATGATGTTAATCATCTATAAATAAACCGTCTGGAAATTTTCAGTTTAAAAACTTTGAAACAATAGGAATACTAATAGAGCTCCTAAGATATTATGTTATAAAAATATCAAACATAAGCAATGATAATAATACAGCACTGAAAGCATCTGAAAGTTTAAAAATTATGCTGATTCTTTTATACCAAAACATTTGGGGATGAAGGAGAATTTGCTGGTTTGGGAATTGATCAGGTTTTTTTCTGTGTCCTATTATGTTCTCAAGGACATGATTTTAAGAAAGTATTCTTTCTGCTATATTTTTCTTTTTTTTTTTTTTTTTTTAGTTTTAAAATCCTCTGTTACTCAAACAATATATTATTCAGGGAGAAGGGAGACTTTATATTATTAGATTATTGTTTATAAATTTTAGAGATTACAGATACATAACCATGTACACAGCCATTCTGCAAACTGGTCTGTTTGGTTTTACATCTGTATCCAAGCAGAGCTTTATTCATGGAGTGATAATCCTCACAAGCCAAGTGTAGGGTTATGTACCAAAGTATCTGTCAGTTTTAATAAATTATTTTCTGGGTTTCTTTGGAAAAATTAATGCAAAACAACGGGTTTTTTTAAATCTGTCGAGTCAGAAGCATGAATATGTTACTTTTTCACCAGTATGGATGTATGTGCAGTTGTTGATGAAATCAGAATGGAGGGGAGTGTGCAGTGCAAAAATATGTCCTTCCATTCAAGGAGAACAAAAATGAACCAACCTGGAAGACCTGTCTATATTTTACATAGTAACCTAACATCATTATTGCACCAGGATCTAATTTTGACTGATCAGCATTAGAATAAGTATATTTTTGTCATGCTCCTACTTGAAGACTAGCTATGGCCATTGTTAGGATATATTTTTTCTTATCAAAAAGTGCTCTGAATATTTTAAGGGCAATAAAGTAGCCTCTTCTTAGAGAGCTGATTTGTTATTTTTGTTGTAGTGCAAAGTGTTCATGTTATCTGTTATTTAGGATGTACCAAAGAGAATATAGCCATGTGAAAGCCGCAGGAGGAAGTAGTCCCACCCTTCCTGGATTAGGAAGTCATCAGGATACAGGATTGGTGGTATTAAACATTAAACTCTTAAGAAATGACATGTGGCAGAAAATTAGGACTTTGTTGAGGACAGGTACAGTTAGTTTACATGTTTTCCACCATTATTATTGCTGCTTGCATCCAGGAATGGTTATTGGACCAACAGAGAAAAGTCAGTCTCATCTAAAGCAGAAAGGAGAAAGCAATTTGGTGTTCCTCTGGGCACTGCATAACAAATATTAAAAGGCTTGCTTTATGTAGAGGAGTTCCTCTCCTCCTTTCCCTAGAAATACCAATAGCGTTCTTTGGAGAAGTCAGAACTTGTTGTTCACAATAAAAGTTGGATCCAAATGTGAGTCTTGCCAAGCCAATTAGTGTAGAAAAAGCACCAGTGCAGAAGCACCAAGCTGATTACAAGGCAGCTGGGCACAGTGTAAGATACTTCACCACTAAACTTCAGCACCTGCTGAGACTGGATAAATAAGTATTGCACTGAATCTTCTTCCAAAAACTGTATGCTACAGTTGATTCTTAGAAATCCTTTTAACTCTGATATACATATTCAGAGATGGGGTGTTTGGTTTGTTATTTTGTCTATCATTTTTAAGAAAACTGCCACTCTGTTGGATAATACATTTGGTCCTGAAGAGACAAGAATCATAAAATTATTTTGGACTGGAAGGGACATTCAAAGATCGTCTAGTCTAATCCTCTGCCAGGGAGGGGGCAGCCACAGCTTCTCTGGGCAACCTGTTTCAGTGTCTTACCCCCTCATCTTAAAGAATTTCTTCTTTATGTCCAAACTAAATCTCACCTCTTTCAGTTTAAAACTGTTGCCCCTCATCTTGTCACTACAGGCCCTGGTAAAAAATCTCCTCTGTCTTTCTTATAGCCCACTTAATAGATTGAAAGGCCTCTATAATGTCTCCCTGGAGCTTTCTCTTCTCCAGGCTGAACAGCCCCAACTCTCTCAGCCTGTCATCACAGGGGAGGTGCTCCAGCCCCCTGATTACGTTCTTGGCCTCCTATGGGCTTGCTCGGGCAGGCCCATGTCCTTCTTACGCTGGGGGCCGCAGAGCTGGACACAGCACTCCAGGTGGGGTCTCACAAGAGCAGCAGAGAAGGCGAGAATCCCCTCCCTCGACCTGCTGGCCACACTTCTCTTGATGCAGCCCAGGATACAGTTGGCTTTATGGGCTGTGAGCGTGCATTGCCAGGTCATGGGCAGCATATAGATCACTCTGAAACGAAAGGTACCAAGAGGTGTTTCAGCAAAGTAATCCCTTTAACCCAAGGCTCTCCAGCAAATAGAAGCACCTGCATCAATGTTCTCTCCTGTAAAGATTTCTACATGAAAAGGGGACAGCTGAATATGTGGAGAAAACCCTAAAGATAAAATAAATATAGAAGTTAACAGGACTTCCTCATTAAAGTGTGGAAGTTTTTTTAACTTTCTTTGGATGTTAAGGTTTCATTTTAAAATTTAACTTTTAGGGATCAGAGCAGACATAGGTCATTGCCAAACAGTCTGATTTTTTTTTTCCATTATTCAATTGCTTCACTGTTATACATTCCAAAAAATTAGTAATTAGAGTAAATGTCTCGTGGTTGAAAATACATTTTTTTTTGTCAGGGGTCAAGTCTGCACCGTTAAAATAAATTAGCTTTTTTAATATTTACTTTTCTCTATACCTGTGATATAGCAAAGAACTCTTCCAGGAAAAATAGGAAAAGGATAATTTTAACCCATTTTATATTGCAGAATAGAACACATACGGATCTGTGTGTTGGTCTTACTGCCTATCATTCGTAAAAGTATTTAGAATTTACTATCAATTTTCAGTATTTTTATTTGCTTGGGTAAAAAGGCATCATGATCATAACTGTAGTACAGTATCTTAAATATGATTTACATATGAGAGTTTGATTGGGTATGTACTATGTGGTGCTTGTATTATACTCCTCTGAAAGAAACCTGACGAAGACCATTGTATTGTGTTCATTATGCCAGCTTTGTGACTTCAAGAAGAAAAAACAGGTACCTGAATATGAACAAGAAAAACAAAGGGTAGGAAAAAGAACAGGCAGAACAGATAAAGAATGAGTAGGATAAGTGAGTGCTTTACAAATGAAAGCAGATGTATGAAATTACAAGCTGTCGGATCAGCAACGGAAATGAAGATGATAAAGTGGTTCCCTACACAGATTATAATTATTCATTTTGCCCAGTCCTGCATCTTTTCCCCATAATCCTCTTGTTGAGGGAGGAAAGGTACAGGAGGATATGAGGCTTATTCACATGAAAGAAAAGAAGCAAAACATTTAACTCTTTCTGTCTGCAAAACAGTCCTTTATTTTGCGTTTTATTGATTCAGAATAATTTTGTGTTTGCAATGATCCTTTCTGGTGTAGAGACCTGATTAGTTAAAAGTATCTGTTACTACAACTAAAGTTCTCAGAATGACAAAGTTTGTTAAAAATTTTTTTACAATTACTGCTGTTGGAGGCTGTCTTTATGTTGCAGAGTGCAAGCATCATTAACAGGCATTGCTTTGACAGCTGTGGCAGATGGATTGCCTGGATTTAGATGGTACAAAAGAAATGAAGTAGTTTACACAGACCTGCCTGAAAAGATGTCTTTAATAATTGCACTCATAATTAGATTGATTTGGGGGGGGGGGGGGGGGGGGGGGGGAACCACCAAAAAAGAAACCACAAAACAGAAGACAACAACAACAAACAAAGAACCACAGAGTACACTTACATAGATTCAGATAAAATCAGGCACAATTATAACAAAATTTTCCTGAATAAGTAAAAAATTCTAAGGAAGTGAATTGTATGTTATATTTCTAAGTATTTATGAGATTAAGATCTAACCTTTTCCCCTTTTCCTGAACATTTCATGAATAGTTTCCAGTTTACGAGAAAGCAAGAAGTTGTTGACATCATTTTATGTATGTGTATTTGTATTTCTATGGGCACGTATACATACATGTACATAAGAACAACATAAAAGATATTTCAGCAAAGAATTGTCAGAGTGGAGGAAAGTTATCATAAAAGCAGGACCAAAACTAAAATTTATCTCATAAATTAGCATACTTTAATTTAGGTGTCCGCAGATGAGTGTCTGAAAAGTCAGTGTCCATTTCAGAGTGTAGGAAGAGTGCTTCAAGCTCCACTGACTGTATTGCCCTGACCTCCGCTGTCTTAGGTAGGCTTTTAGGTGCACAGCTAGAGATCTAAATTTAGGCATCTAAATCTGGAGCTAACGTAAATGTCTATGACATAAAGTCAGTGGTAGGTTTAGTATTGTCCTTAATGATATTGGACCAAGCATAGTCATGAAGCTTGATTATGCAATAATTATTTTACTCTGAGCAACTGCTTGAATTCCAGGAGACTTAATGTGGGAAAAGACAGCTGAATCTGAACTGCAGTGAATCTACTGGAAAGGGTACTGTTTTGGAATATAATAACGAGATAATGATATTTCTTTTTTTTTTCTTTTCATTGCAGTGATTTCAAGTAATTATCAGACCTGTTTGGGACTTCTGATGCATTATCCACCTATTGGAGATGTTCACTCCCTTATCCTAAGAGCACTTTTTCTCCGAGATCCAAAGGTGAGATGCTCACTTTGTAAATACAGGGAATAAATCTCTATAACATAATGTTCTAAATACTGTGAAGTTAAAAGAACCTACATTTTGGGGATTAAATTGTAGTTTCAAGTTTCTTCTTACCTGACACAAAAGCTGAGTTGATAACCAAGAGTAGAATCAAGTTCCTTTACTCTTTAAAGGATACTATCCTACTACTTTCCTAAAGTTACCCAGGAGCTCTGGTAACTGCAGATGTTAATGCTCTTTAGAATACCTTTGCTTGGTACTCTGCACAAACATCTTTCATAATAAAGTATACTTTTGAGGGAAACAGTAATATTTTATATAATATCCTGGTAAGTTGTATAGAAAGTGTTATGCAGTTTCATCTGTAAGACCTTTTCCATGGGATTTATGTAGATTAATCACTGTTAACCCTTAAAGCACTACCCCCACCCACTATCTAAGAGTTGTATGATGGTTTTCAATTAAAAATGAGTCTGCTGTTACAGCCTGAAAAGATACGCATGAATAAAATGTATACATTCATAAATTTTATGTTATATATTAACTAGCATACAGTTTCTGTATGTTAAAAAAAAGTGAACCTCTTGCTGTTTTAGAATGGCATATGTATATGTGTGGATATAATATACAGCAGATATTCACAGTATAGTGGATAAAATATTTGAGATGAAGCTGTACACAGTAATCTTTACAGTACTCAGATCTTTGACAGATAGCGGAATTTGTGCTGCTGGTTTTGAACTGTCTCTGTGCATGTCCCATTAGTAGGCTGCCAGTGAAAAGTCTGATTTCCCTCATCTTCTTGATACACATCAGCTTTGAAAGTGAAAAATTCATCACTTCTGCACTCTGCCTTCTACAAAATTTCATTCAGTACCAGTGTTTACACTTTTATGGATTAAGAAAAAAATTGTCTCTTTGTTTTATATCAGTTTTTTGAAGAAATCTTCATCCTTACAGCTGCTTTCTTCATTCCTCTTGGGCGCAAAGATTTCTTTCATGACGAGAAGTAAAGTATATCATCTTTTCAGTGTCTAAGAAAGTTTGTAATGTTAGATCTCAGGAATCTTTCTTAAGATTTCGGCAGCAGTCTGTGAAATCAGACCACCCAGCATTTTTTTATGTACTCTCTTAGCAAAACAAGATAGAAGGGTTTTTTTGAGGGAAGATACAGAGGGAGGAAAATTGTGCTAAGATATTAAGCTAAATCCAATATGTAATTTGTCATTTACTGAAGGTATATGTTAGAAGGTAGAATAATTATGAATTATTCAGCTGTCCTCCAAAGCAACCTAGGCAGTATACAAGATATCCTACCTACCAGCTGGAGAGGGCAAAAATAAACAACCAACTTCTCATGAAAGAAGCTTGATCACTACCCTGCTCCTGACACTCTTGTCTCAAACAGAATGAAGTTTCAGGTGCATAAGGCCTCGGTGTCCTGTTAATTAACATTCTCATGTGTGCCTTGAACACCTTTCAGAAAAATACTGGCTGTAGTTCCTACAATGTCTTTCAGATAGTTCTCACTTCACTCAGGTAAATGAGTACTTAAAACTTTTTCATGCAAAGACTGCCAGTTGTTTTGTCAATTTAAATATGATTAATTACAATTCTTCCTCATTTTCGAGCTGCACTTATTTGCTTGGGAAATACTCTGAAAGTTAGGAAGCTGGGATTTCCAGAGAACGAGGAGCCCTAAGGGACTCCCAGCCACTTCTCAGTTTACATTGGGTCTTTGTCTTGAGACTGCATAAACAGATCTGGACTTACTACAGTAAGGAAGTTAAAATGTTCTAAAGGATCACTCTAAAAGAAAAAATAACTCCTGGTCTGAGAAAGAAATGTATTTTCAGTGCTGTGACTTGAGTACCTGTTTCTTATTTTTCCCTAGGTATGATTTTAACTTTCACTTATGTATCTTTAAGCATATGTTGGTCAAATCCAACATGTTTTTTTGAAATGGAAGTCTTGTTACAAAGACCTACGCATAAAAATTTTCCAAGTTTGTCAGAATTTTTCTTTACACAGAATGAAAGGGAAGACTCAACAAGACATGATAGGTGCTGTAGGAGTCTAAAGTCAGTACACAGATTATATACCAATACAAGTGGGAAAATTATGACGGCTTTTTTTTTTGCTATCTGCATAAAGATAATTCAGTTTACCTTTATTGCCTGAGCAGATGAAAGGAGGCTGAAAGAAAAGACAAGGAGATTTTAGTCAGTATTGTAACTTGTAAGTGATGATTAGCAAATTCAGTGCTTAATGATTTTTCTTCCTTCTTTGATGTTTTCCTGTGCGTTTCTCCATCACCAGCTTCTAGTTTCTAATGGGAAATTACATTTGGTTCAGTGCAATTTAAATCTTCTAATCCAAGGCTGAGTTACTGTGTGGCATTTCTTCCAAGATTTCACTTGGGTTTTAATATGTGAAGTCCGGGAACTCTTCTGTGGGAGACTGCTGCATGGTTCAGTGGCTTATTTCATTATTTGTTGAACATAGCAAGAATGTTTAGCGTTGTTCCAAATATCTGAGAGAGGTTTGCTCTTTACCCCTTGGAGCTTTAAATCTCAGCTAGACAAGAAATGCAGTTTAGAAATCATGGACAGGGACAAACAGGAATCTGCCTCTCCCACATTTGTTTATATATATTGTCATTGGGATTATTTTTGCAGGTAGGTAAATACCAAATAATCTCACTGAGGGGAAGTTGTGGGGTATTTGGACTGACAAAGGTTGGTGGTATGTACATAAAATTGAAAGGTTATTAAGGAACACCATAAATGGCGAAGTAGTTAAGAAGGACCTGATACAGCTTTTCCGTCCATAACTTCCAATTCTTGAGTAAATATGGGTTTGCATGTCTAATAACATCCATTATTTCTTCTGTTTCCTTCATCTGACATAACAACTACTTCCTCCTTGCTTATTTGTCTTGTAGACTATCAGGAGAGCTAAACTTTGGCTTGATGAACCTGTTGCGCTTTGTTTGCTTCTTTTCATTGCAGTCGTCGCCAGGATAGCAACCTAAATGTCAAAAGAAAGCTACACTTAAAAGATGGGTGGCATTTTTTTCTTATAGATGGATGAAAACAATTTCATGATCTTTTGTGGAATCAAACCTTTCAGAAACCTTAGCATTATCCAGTAATAACAATAATATGAAAAGTAATTAGTGCTTACCATTAATCTGATGGGTGCAGCAGCTCTCTTTTTCAATTCATGAACTCCACTTGGCAGTTGGGATGAGAGGACCTTTTAGATACCACATCCCTGATATATTCCAGTGCCACAGAAGAGAAATACACATCTCTGTAATAGCTGAAAACAAGTTAATGCACCTGTCTCTGAAGGGGTGCCTGAGAGATACTAATTTTACAGGCACGAGTATGGATCAATTCAGAATAATTGAATTTCAGCCTTTTCTGCATTTGGCTAGCTCCAGTTCTTAGGAAAATGTAGAAAGAAAATCTCAAATCAGTGTTGTTGTCTTTGCATAAGGTGATAAAGTTAACCTGCTTAGTAGAGTATTTGTTTCACATTTCTAATCTTTGAACATATTATTACTTCAATTATTTATATGAAAGTAACTTTATGCACTCACAGTCCCTCTGAATATAAAATTAGAGCTTCTTATGGAAGAACAGGGTATTAAAAGTATGTATACATGAAATGAGAAAATAAGGGAAGGCTTTTTTGTGTATATCCAAAAGCATTTACTGAAGGTGTGTCTCTGTGTATTTAATATCCCATGAGTGGCCATTTTTTGTCATTTTTTTCCTTATCAAAACCATGGAGCACTGTTAATTTTCAAAGCAAAGGCTGCGAAATTAAGGAGGAGAGATACGGAGACAGGGCAGTAGAAAAATATAAAGTGATTAAAAAACATAGTTCTAACTAGAGTTGTTCAAATAAAAAAAAAATTAAAAAACCCAATTAGAAACAAAAGTCATAGAAAATGTGAACATATTGTGTTCCTTAAATAACCAGATGTTCTCTCCTTCCTGAAGGCAGCCAGGGCTAGGAATAAAAGGTTTAAAACTATTGTTTTAAGTTAACTGTGAATTTTGCAAATCTGTTTTCACCCTTTAGCAAATAAAATTCTAATACAGCAACATAAGCAAAGTAATTTTCATCTTTGGGTGTTCTTATTTGTATGTTGTTCTGCTTTGAAGTGTTAACCTTATCACAATGACTTATTAGAAACTAAAGCACTACATAGAAAAATACAGTTTTACATTGCATACTAAGAACCTTGACAACCATCCTTTGTCTGAAAGCTTACTGTATTTAGTCTTAATATTTTTATAAAATGTTTGTCTTCAGATATTTTAACGTGCTGAGTTGCCATATTCATTGAGCAAGCTAGTTGTGAGCTTAATTCAGAGGAGACACCTTTTGTCATAAGACATCAAATCAAAAAAACTAAAAATAAAGTAGTTGTGCTTGGTTGATGGGAATCAATTTGTTAGTTTTGCTAATAATATTCCAGTTACTGCCGGCTGATATTTTCTCAACATTGTATTTTAAGCTATTTGCTGACATTGAAAGTGGCAGTATAATAATGTTAAATTCTAACTAAATCCATGATGAATCATACATGACATTTCAAAGAAGTTGTATTAGTCCATCTTGACTGAAATTACAGGTACTGCCAGAAAACTTAAGCAATAATATCTGGTCATGATCGCTCATATAATGATTAGTCGGAGAAATCTGCATTCCAGCTTTTAACTCTTTTCACAATCTGAGCAGTAAGTGACAAGGAGGAAACACATTACCGAAATTTTGAATCGAACTCTTTGTACATTTATTTTCAGCTGAATTTTCTTCTTAAGTAGCTGCCACCATCTCAGAGTTTTCTCCAAGCTAATTTCATGTTCCTGAAAGGCTGTTGAGTTTCACTTTCTTCTTCTTCAGATAAATTCTTTTCTATACACTCATTAACTGAGGTGCTGCTGCAGAGCTGCAACTGTCCTTTGAAAGCTGCCGTTATGTCAGTATTGTTTGTTTTGCTGTTTGTGGCAGGAGAAAAGCAGGTTTGGGGTTGTTTTGTTTGTTTGTTAGCATTGTGTGTGCAATCTGGCATTAATTACCTCTCTTTAATGACCAGATTGCAGCCAATCAGAAGTTGGGATCTGGCAGGGTTTGGGCATTAGCAGCTCATTAATTTGTACCTACAGACAGAGGGTACCGCTGGGGTGCGGACTCCATTTTGTTAGAGGGGTACCAACAAGGGGGAGGGGGGCTCTGAACAAACGTTGACTTTTTGCTTTTCTTTTTCAATCGTGAAGAATGTGACTGATATTTCAGGAGATTCACAATAGTGGAGGTTTGAGTGTATAAAAAAAAAGTATCAGGAAGCTAGGATAATGGGTATCCCAATGCAGTTTGAGCTGGTGGTATGAGTAAGATCACCTAAACTTTAAGGGAGAGTTGCCTTGACAGGGGATATGACTGATAAAGGAAACAAGGTTTTCCAGAAAAACTAAGTGCATGTCTCTTCATCTGGGAGAAAAGGATTTAGGAGAAACAAAAAAAATGAAATCATTTACTTTCGGTGATTCACAGAGAACTTCTATTTGCCTTAATTTCTGAAAGATTAAGAATTTAGATGTTTAATGCAATGTGGATAGGTTTTTATGAACAAAAAAGTCAGGATCATCAAATTGACCTCTGGTTTTATAGCCACCTTCAATTCCTGTAGTGAACCCAAGCATTTTGATGGTCTTACTTCCCCGTTTGCAAATACAATAAGACTATCTGTAATCAAAACACCTCCCTTTGAATAAATCAATGGGTTTTCTGTAACTGCATGCTAAGCTTTTTAATGGGGACCAATACATACCAAGAATTGCATATATTTTACATGTAAAAGCCATGGCATTAGGCATTAACTTGTTCTTTGTTTATGTTCACATTCTTAAAATCAGAAACTTTTGCTTTCTGAGGAGATAGGCCATGCTTTGTCTTAAGAATTGTTTCAAATATTCAGTTATTGTGTTTCATTAATAAGGTATGACAGGCGGCTATGAGTTTAATGATAAATTACTTGGAATAGCCATGTTTCCATAGTACCACATAAAAATAGTAAGTGTACCATGAATTAAAAATCCTCTTCGTTTTTGTACATTTGTTTCAAAATCATCATTCCCAGTGCACCTATGCATTTTAAAACATAAAAAGGCTGTGTGGCCAATACTCATAGTACAACAACTTTCTCATTTCTCTCAAAGTTCATTGTAATCTCCCCATATGCATTAACCATTTAATCGACCTACTATAAAATACTCATATTCTTCAAGGTATCCTGTATGTCACAAGTAAAATTTTCAGAAAAAAAATATCTCAGAAAGTGTTTGATTAGTCATTTAGTCAAGACTTTTCAAATGGGAAATCTCTCAAAGTCTTTCTCATTCCTCAGTATCATAAGTAACACAGTAGTCATCGCTCAAAGGAAAAAGCTGATCTCTTAGATTGCCAACAACGATGCAGTTTACAGTATCGATCTCCTTAAGTGTTGTATGCACAGGCCTGTTATTTGGTTATGATCCCACAAATATTGTATCAGTCTAAGTTAAGCAGTCATTACATTTGATAGGAAAATCTTGGCAAATAATACAGAACAAAGCAAAGCTTCCTGAACAGTGACACCTTCCACGGTTAAGACAGAGCTGTACTGCAGAAACAAAGGACTTGTCCCAGTTCTGTGTAGGGCTGAGTAAGATGGTGCTGCAGCCCACTCCTGGCAGTGAGAGCAGCGTCCAGAAAGGAGGACAAGTTAACTTTGTTGTTCTTGTTGCCAGTCTAGTGTGACCCAGCAGGAGAGCTGCTGGCCTTGAGGGCGGTGAGGAGTTGGTGGTGTGGCCAGTGATTTCTGGGTGGGTGGACAGGTGCAGAGTCTTTCAGAGGAGATGGATAAATGTGAGTTAGGAACCATTGTTTCTACTTTCAACTAATATTAAGTATATAATAGTGTTGTATAGAACAGCAAGTAACATACGCATTATTCAATAAGTAGTCAAAATAACTACTTGCTGCTAAGTCAACGGAAAAAAAAAAAAGTTTGCATTTTTTAGTCTTCTCTGAAGATTTCAGGATTATGCATTTTATCGAGTTATCTTCTGTATTAATGAGAAGGCATGAGATGTGACAACATCATGTTCAGGCCAGAGGGGCGATGGGAGAAAATTTGGAAATGGGGAAGGAATTATTCTTCTGTGCTTATCAGCACTCCCGATAATATTTACTGGGAGTTTGTGTTAGGTCACTCCATGTTAAGGGCAAGTACTTTAGAGAGGCAAGATGGAAAAGAAACTTCTCTTTGGAAACCGAAACTTTAAACTATTCTTTCTCCTTGAGCAAGTTGATAACGTTAGTAGCAAAGTAAAAGCAATTCTGATTGTACTTGACAATAAAGAAAGAAGCTGAAGCACTTTAAGCTCTTAATTACTTTAGCTACCAATAAAACTTAGTGTTTGTGTATTTCTTGGGGCTGTTTCTTTCAAAGGCTTGGCTTACTTGTGTTTAAAAAGTCATCTAAAGCTACTGACCCTCTCCTAAAGAGTAATGACGTTATTTATGAAATTACACTAATAAAATGTATTTAACAGTGTTAGAGTGAGGTGATTATGGTTCTTCTTATGTGCAACCTGACCAGTTAATCACTTCTGGTTTGCAAGGTAGTTTGTCAAAAGGAAGCACTTAAAAACTTAAAAGTACTTTGATTCTACCTAATCAGAAGTTCTCCATATCATAATTTATTTGACCAAAATTTGCAAAACACAAACTGTGAGTTATATAAAAATAGATTCATAACTTTTCAGTAATGTATGAAAGGTTAGCTACTGAATCATATCCAATCAATTATGATGGAATTTAAGTTCAGTGTCTTCTGGTATATATGTAGATAATGCTGCAAGTACACTTGATAGGTTTTATAGTAAATATTAATGTATTAACTTTTGTATACAAAGCTATTTGAGTACATTTGTATTGGGGAAAACTTCTCTGAAAGAGCAAAATACTTTCAAGATAGAAGTGGGAATGGTACATTTTATCCTTTACTGTAACTTTTTATGGAAAATTAGGTTTGGAAATGTGATGTTTTTGTCTTTTTAAGGAGCAGTAGTGATCAAAATGGCTCTGCAGTATCCTCATTATTAGAATCCCAAAATGAAAGGAGTTGCTTGTCCCACAGCACCAGGACCTTAGCTTCTCTCCATGTTTCAGAGGAAAAGACTTAAACATCATATTCCTTTTGCTGTGCTGTGTGCATGGGGGTCTTTGAAAGAGCCTTTTTCACTCCCCTAGGGACCTTTTTCAAGTGTTTTATGTAGCGCATTACACGTGGAACATAAATTAATCTGTTTCTTCTCCACATAGCAGAAATAACCAAATAGCACCTTAAAATGTTCCTTTTTTTTCCCTGATATGTGAGATTTGTGTACAGGCATGTATCTGGAGAAGATATAATGCTGTAAGTATGGTTATAAGGGTTATATCAGTGTAAGCTTCAGATAACTGCATTACTCACAAAGCCATCAGTGAGTTATGCAGGTTGTCCAAAACGAGTGCCAATAAAACCATAATGTGGTAGCTTTTCTGTACATAAAGATGTCATATTTTAAATCTCATAATTTGGAGCATTCCAGGGTTTAAAGTGAGGCTTGCTATGTGTTCCCTTCAAAAGCCTGGATCTTTCCTCCACAATGTTGTAAAACTCCTGTTCCTAACCGTGCGGGGCTGCAAGATGCCAGAGCATAAATCTGTCACAGGGTAGGGCTGAATACTGTCAGATTTATACCTCACTATTTAGTTAATTTACTTCTTAAAACCAAGGGTTCAGCTGAAAAATAGGCGACTAAATTAAGAGGCAGATTTAAAAGGTACTTAAACGATTCTGTTGATGCAAGACGGGGATTTTACGCAGGTTATGAACTTGAATGTTGGCAGGTTGGAGTCTTTTTGTCTAGAATATTGATAAAAGCTGATTTGGTAGGATTTAATCTACCTGTTAAAACGCAATACACTGTAAAAGTATAAATGAAAAAACAAAAAGGCTTTCCAATTGGTTAGGACAAGAAGCCAAAATATACAGCTAGAAATTTCTTTCAGACAAGTCACTGAAGCATTTTTAATTCTCACTTGTCATTTTTTTCAGTTCTTCATCTCTTGTCATAGAATGCCCATGTGAGAGAAAGCATGTGTGTATGAAGTTAAAAACAGACCATAATGCATGATATTTAAAATACCTTCCTGGTATCTGAAATTTCTAGTTGCCAGGGGAATGGAGGGTTGTCATGTAACAAAACTGGAGATAATTTATTTCAGCTTGATCGCAGTTCAGGGGTTTCTTCCTGCCTTGACCCAATTAACTGAATTTTCTTTCCTTTTCAGTTCTTTCTGGGAATTTTTGTTGTTTCAGGGAAGAAAAAAAAAAAAAAAAGCGCTCCCTAATTTTCTTTAGAAACGATTAAATGTGATAATTCTTCATGCTGTTATTGTGTTGTAAATAATGAGTTCTGCAATTGAGACCCACAGCATCTTTCTAAAAAATGTAAACAGGAAGCATTATTCCCAGTTTGAGGATTATGGTGTTCCTTTGCCAACACCAGTATTAGTGCATGGATCTCCTGACTCCCATGATTAAAGGAGATTCTTTATTAGCTCTGTGCAGGATACTCTTCATGTTGTGCTGCTTTCATACATAGGGTTGATAGATGCAGACTATCAGCCTATGTTTTGGATAATATTTTCTTACTAGCCTTGAACCACTTCAGAATAGGCAATAGCACATTATGTCCTCAAAAGTCTCATGGGTTTTTTTTCTTTTTAGTGAGTATTTAACTCAGTGGTTCATAGGTGGATGGAATACCTTTTGTGCTCCAGCGGGTTGCTTGTTGTGCAGAAGGTATAACTAGAGAGGAGGAAAATCAGGAGGTGAAAGGAGAGTTTTGTTTAGGGAATGGCATTTGCTTTGGGTGCTCTAGTTTGAGGAGGGTTAGTTGTTTAATGTACAAAATGTTATAGTATGTTTATATAACGTTAAGCTATTGCTTATACTGTATAAATCTAGTCAAAGAGGAGAGACAGCTGCTTGAATACCTGACAAAAGAATAAAAAGAGGAAGGGTGAAACTCTCTTTGCAGTTTGGCTATGAGGTAATCATTAGTATGCACTTCATATTAATTGTTAGTTCCTAATAGAAAAACCGCTGCTCAACTGATTAAACTGTATTCCTTTTTCACATCTCAGCTGCTCTATCTCAGCTCTGTTCTCAGTCCAAATTTTTGCCATGTTTGTATCATGTTTACTCAAAAAAGAAGCATAGGTAATCTAGAAGGAAAAGGTAAACCTTTGCTGACCTCCCAGTCATTACTGAATATAGGCTCATATGCTCCTCCAACTTTCATTAAAAACAAATGAAAGGATTTTTTAATACAGAAATGTCTTAGGCTGTATGAGAACTATAAAAAACTCCAGTATTGCCCTATCAGCTAAAGAGGGGGAAAAGGAGCAAACTGGCTCCTTAAAAATAGTTGTTTAAATAAAAAGAACAACACTGCATCATTATCCTTCTCTTTTTTTAGGTATGTTTAGTTCAGTCTGTTCTTTGGTTTAGGCTTAAAATATTATTAGTTTAGAAAAAATATATGTTTGGCAGCATTTGTTTAATATATTGAAAAAAGCCTAGTTTTAAAAATCCTGTTTGGCACTAGTGAGATGATTATTTTGGTAAGCCTATTGCTGTGTGTATGTATAATTCACTGCTGCTGTTTTGTTTGTTTTTTCTCTGTTGCATTTAGGTTATCTAGTTTCAGATACAATCTATTAAGTGGAGTATTTTTCAGTAGCTGAGGTTTTCCCACCTGTCTACCCTAAAACACCTGCAACATATGTTTGTGTAACCCTGCAATGCGTTGTGGTTTGGGCCTTGAGAAATTCCCCCAGAGCTTTTTGCTTATAAACAGCTGAGCAATTCATTTCTCTAATGACGAGTGCTTTTCCCTTGGCGTTGAGGCAATAGCATGTTCACTAAAATAAGTCTCATTTTTCATCAGACATATTGAAAATCTTCTTTCATTGTTGTCGCTTATTCTGAACCTTCGGATTTTGCACAAAATTGTATTTGATTTTTTTTTTTTTTCTGTTAATACTAAAGAGGGAGGAAAGGATATAACTTGACAAAGAAGAAAAAAGTGTGTTGTAGAGATTCCTCCGCTTGCACCTGCGTGTAAACTTTTACAAATAATGTGTATTCAGATGGTGAAACATTAAATTGCAGCAGTAACCTGGTTTTCCTGGTGTGTTGTAGAACAGTCTGCCTGTGACTTCTGTCATGCACAGGCATGCTGTGCTCTATCATATCTACCCCATGGGTAATGTGACGTGATATGTCTCTGGAGGCCAGGGAGGAAGAGAGTTATACTAGGGAATTTGAGCATATGGAGCACAATCCTTAACTGGTGGGAATTGCTTTTCTGCGGTTTATGCAAGTTTAGGGAACTCTGCTGCGTTCAGTGAGATTCTGACCACAGCCGCAGCTCCCCCGCCTAGGGAAAGATCAGGCGTGTGTATAACTTAACTCATCCCCGTGTCCCTGGAGGAGCAAAAAGCCAAATAGAAAGTCCCCAAGAACCTCCTGCCTGTCATGGGAATTGGAGTGAATCAGTCTGGTAGTGGCTGGGAACAGAAGCAGGAGGATGGGGGATAGGACTTCAGCAGGCAAATGGGGTGAGGGGGCATCTTTTACACAAGGAAAGGCTCAGAGACAGGAGTACCTCAGAGATAACCTGAATCATTTTAAAGCATCTCTTCCCTTTGGGCTGTGGCTAATACATTTGGAAGAGACGAAGTCCAAAATCAAGTAAATTTCTATGTGTGCTTCTGTATCTGAATTTTATACATTGTCCTTTTAAAAGTATAAATTGAAACTAAGCTTTTGAAACTAAGCTTTCTCGAGCTAGAAATTAATATTAGAAGAATTAGAAAACCAGCAGTCTGCTCCTGTAAAATGCGTGTGGGGAACAGGGATTTCTAGTATTGGCACAGACAGCTTTTCTCTATGATTTCTGTGCTCTCTTTCCTTAGAAGGGGGAAAACATTATTCTGTATAATGCCTTCACACAATTTCTTAGGGAGACTCAGCAAATACTGATTTGAAGGGTTGATTTCACTGTCATTTTAACATTATCCTTTTAAGAAAAAAGATTTTATCTGAGGTACTAATCAAAATAATTACATAAATTTAAAAAAAAAAAAAGGAAAAACTTTACTTGCTTAAGTAATAAATAGGATCATTCTAAATTGCACTGTGTAGAAAAAAAATGTGGATACTGTGAATATTTTAAACAACAGAGCTATGTTTTGCTGTAAATAAATTTATTTAGTCTTCAGTCCTAATACATGGGCTATAATAGAGGGGACAGCTCAAATTGGATGCTTAGAGAGGGGAATTAGTTTAAAATTAAAAAGAAAGACACACTGTAATTGTGTAGGTTTCCCTTTCTGCAACTTATATTTAACTTGCTGAAATTATTAAAAAGAATATAAAATTTAAAGGACAGTCACAATAAGATAGAGATCATAATCTTTGTAAAACCATATTTTTTGCTGTCAGAATTTCCGTTTTCAGAACTATTCTGTGGTGATACTTCACAAATACTTGTCTGCTAATACACGTCAGGTTGCTTTTTTAAATAATGAAATTTTCCAGGATACCTCTGTAGTGTTACAAAAGGAGTCGCAGCAGTAATACTTGGTTTTTATATTCTTGCATTTCTAGTGTTTTTTCAACGGCATTTTTTCTGAGGGCTTTTTTTCACTGCATGTAATAGTACTTTAAACTGCTTCTTCCTTTGATACCTTTAAACCTCACAGGAATTTAAATAGGCCCCTGTGAAAGTAATGCTTGAGCCTCATTCATATATTCCAGTTAGATCATTATTCCTATTAATGGCTTTAAGTGCTTACATAGTAGATCAGCCTTTTGTGTGTTGAATTGCTTGTCATTTCTGCATAAATATGTTTCAAGATACTGTTCCACATTATCCTTTTCTCTTTTTTATCCAGAAGCAATGTGTAATAATCTATTTATTTATTTATTTATTTGTTGGGTTGTGGAAAAAAAAAATCCAGTATTTTTGCTAAGTTTAAATATATAAAGTTATTGGAAACAAATTGCAAAACTGGGTAACATCTGGCAAAGCGAATTTTTCAAGAGGCTCTCTTCTGACTTAAAAGTGCCCGTTATTTTAACTATCTATTACTCTTCCACCTTGTCAAAATGGTCATCAAGATATGTAAAGAAAAAAGTTATTTAATTCATGGGAGAAAAGTTACACTGTTTCATTACTCGCATAGTAGTCACAGAACCATCAGTTATCCTCATCACGTCAGTTTGGATTTGATTATCATAGAAATGCATTGAATTACCAAACTAGAGCAATAGTAACTAAAGCTGATTCATTGTTATTGCTGTCAGTTGATGAGGACTGACTTACAAGCCATACGAAGGGGTAGAGTTATGCAAATATTGTTTTTATAACAGGAGAAGAAAAATGTACAGCGGCCATTACAATGTGGGTGGTAGGATAGATGAGGATTTCTTTTATGCTTGTTTAATAGCTTTTAGTTGTTTTATTTTTTAATGAACATTACAAACAGGATATATTTTTAAAATGTTTAACATGTGTCCAAAGAAAGAAAATGAGACATTTCATACAAGATTAAGTCTGACTGCAGGAAACAACCTGGAAATTCCCAGCCTTAAATTTAACCCCAGAAATCATCCTGGCCTTTGATATCTTAACTCTTCTTTAAATCTGCATCTCTCTTTTTTGTGCACATGCAGTATTTTGGTCTTTAAAATGCAACTCCTATATCCTCCTCCGAAAATAAGGTTTCCAAGGAAGGAGGGTTACCTGTAGTTATGTGGAAAATGAGAGGATAACACTATGGATATTCTAGTCTATAATGAAATGTGAAGGGCAAAAATACAACATGTGAAACTAAAACAGCTGAAGACTGCCTCCGTTCACCTGTGAACTAGTTCAGAAAGGTCATTGCATAGTTCATTAAAACTGTATTTACTACAAGACTTAAGAAAGCAGATCAGAATGTAAGATAACAGCCTATAAATGAATAAACCTTTAAAGCAAATACTTGGAAAGTATTTAGATCTTTTTTCTACAATAAATCTGATCATTATGCAGAAATTTACCATTTTTTTCTATTACACTAGAAATGATTTACTTTAAATCATTTCTCTTCTAATTTCTCTAAATATATATATATTTTAAAAGGTTGTCTCTGTACATCTCTGTTCTTTTGGTTTCATCTCTATGCACAAATTTTTTTACTTAAAAATATTTACTTCCCCCTCCAAATAATATCCTTCAGGATGCATTCGTTTGATCAAGAAAGATACTTTATGCATATACTGTGGTCTACAGTTAATCAATATACAGTGGATTATTAGATCCAAAAAAGATTATTTCAGCACTACTGAAGGTACCATGCTTCAGTGAAATAGTTTCATTGTGGCAGAGGTGGAGACTAACAAGTGGCTTCTGGTTCCGATATTAATTATATACATTTTATTATAGAAGAGTTCTTTATTTGTGGCCTCTGGTTTGATTAGGGTGAAATTTGGAGACAAAAAAGGCTCCGTGTGCCATCTAGTGGCAGTGTTCGGGTTGCCTCACTAAATTTAATTCTTTTGCTTAACCAAGACACTGCTAGTGATGCATTCAGTTCAAAATGTTAGCTGTAGTTTCTCCTTACTATTACCATTTTGCTTAGAAACACATCACCTTTAGCTTGGAGGTGGTAAAATTCTATACCTGAGCTAAAGGAAGAAATCAATCAATATCTGAACTTGATTTAATTGGAAACGTTACCACTACAGTCAACAGCCTTATTGTTGCGTGGAAGAACACTAATTTCTGTGACCACGGAGTGGACTTGCACTGGCAACAGTTGGTATTATTTCAAGACTTCACTTTTATGCAATTGGCATTACTGCCTTGAGAAACCAAGATCCTGGGAAAAGAAATTGCTCTTTTGATTTTTAAATTTCTGATCTTCATTAATGAACATACTTCTTGCTTCTGCTTTAAATCTCTCAGAAAATTCCAGTAAGATATTATTTTTTAATTTAAAATTTTTAATTTTTTTTTTTTAGAGAAATCCAAGACCAGTGACTCACCAATTCCAACAAAATTTAGATTATTACAAAGCACGTGGAGCAGACTTGATGAACAAAACCCGGTAAGCTATTTCTGCATATATGTGCACTGAACTAAGACCTTACATAAACAAAACGTTTCAGAAGCCACTTTTATCCCAAACAGGAATTACAGAAGCAGTATTAGAAACACATATGGTTGTTTCATGACATTTAATTTGAATCTTCACCTTGCCTATTATTACATGAAAAATGAAAGTTTTACAGATAGTGTTGCAGTCATCTCGCTGGCATTTTTTTAAGGCTAAGGACATTTGTACACAAAGCAGGGGGTAAAATATTGCCAGTGTGAGTTCTGTAGTGAGTTCTGAACTACTTCTGATAATGCATCTAATCACAATCTGGACTATCCACCTACCAGAAGCTGTGTAAATTAAATTGAATTACTATAAATCCAGTGTGAAGTCATTTTTACTCAACCTTTTTGCAGCATTCATCCCTTGTTTTAGAAATGGTTGTATCAATACTGCTTATATTCCTTGTCAAGGCCATTTTTTCTGGTGTAGAGGTGTCCATGCCCCAACAGGGTGGCCACAACATGAGTGGTGGCTCCAGGGCAAGTCAGTGCAAGACACAATGCCTTCCTTCAATTTATACTGTCACAGGCAGTTTCTTGGATTGCACGTGGCCCCAGCCATATGCTGTGCCTGCTGATTCAAGGGAACTTGCTGGCTTTTAGACCTTTGCACCGCTGTCAAATTCTGTTTAAATCAGTTACACTGAAAGCTAGAATTAAAATGGAGTAGATTAAAAAGCTCTTAAAAATGCAGAAAGGAGCAGAAATTAAAACTGAGTAGAGTGACTGCAAAAGCATCTTTTTTTTTTAAATAAGGTTTTAAAGTCAGGGAAGGGTGTTGAAAATTACGGCATTCTATTACATTTTCTTAATGTTTTTACTTATTTATTCTTTTAAGAAAATAGTCTCAGGAGTTGCCTAAACTTGAAAATTTGAAAATTCCAAAAGAAACATTTCAAAATTCTCGAAAAAATAAATAAATCATAAAGCCCAGACAAGAATGACACCTGATGGAAACCTAAATTGTAAGGAAACAAATGTCCATTAAATCTATGTGGGAATATAAATTCAGTGCACGCATATTATAGTATACACACCGAAGGAGAGGAGAAATTGTTTAGAATAGTTCAGATAGAGGAATAACTAGGACAAATTTATCTCAACAGAAGAACATTTAAAATAGGTCAAATGTGATAAATCTATTTAAGATTGGAATAAAGAGAGAAATGGAAGATGTAACATTAGGACATGTCTCTGCAGTGAGCAAGGAGATGGATTAGATCAGCTACCAGGTCTTTTTCATCTTTAATTCCACAGGCTCAATAATATATTTAAAATATCTTGGCAAATCTCTAATATATATTGCTTATTTTATCACATATAAAACTTTTTAATCCATCATATGCATATATTTGTCTCTCATCTCTCATAATGGCTACTTACTGAAGAGAGAAGTGCCTTTGAATAAGGCTTGCTTAAAACAAAACATTTTCATTTTAGCAGAAAACTGCAGAGATTGAATCATCTTCCTACTGCTAGTTTAAAAATACACCATTCACATTCAAGGTCAATGATGCTTATTGTGATGAAACAAAATTGTTTGCTTCATAGATGGAATTCACGTCTCCTTGATACTCTTATTTTTAAACTGATACCCTGCTTTTAAATGCATCTGTTGATAACTCTACAACATAATCAATCAGCATTTTTCTTGTAATTGTTGTGCATGTCTGGTCCATTTAGACGGCTAAAATGTAGACATTGATCCGTGTTTAATGGCTGTAATCATCCTTTGCATTAATATATCAGACATTTAAATGGTAAGAAATAGATACATTGTTCTTATTTTCCTGAACTTCGGCTCAGTTTTAAGGCACCTCCTCCAGAGATCTAGCACCTCGCTATTGTTCATTTTCTGAAGCTGTGATTCAGAGAAATTGCACAATAAATTTTACTTCAGCATACTTTTATTAAAACAACCTCCTGAAAAGAAATTTAGATAACTTCATTATTTATTTTTCGTGTATGTGTTCTGAGCTGATCATTAGCAGTGTCAATTCACAGCAGAGCTAAATCACACATAGGTATTAGGAGCTGCAATAGCTATCCTTTATAGTTCTCAAATAATTATAAAACATTACTGCATGTTATTGTTGAAACTTCTTTTTAAAATCATATTTCAGATATAACAGCTTAAAGATTTTTGGTGTTTATTATTCCTGTAAATTGAAGTTTCTCAAAGTCTCTTTCTGACCATCTGAAAAATGCAAGTAAACTAATTTCTCCTGGTTTACATATATGTCAAAGCAGCAAATTAAACATTGTAGAAGGAAAACTGTTACTTTTTATTAAGCAAAATATAGCTGGAAAAAAAGCGAGAAAGAAACAAGCTGATGGACACAAATACACAAGCTTTGTCTCCTGCATCTGTGGACCATCATGATTCCGATGATGCAGCCAGCTCAAAGTATCCAATGCCTTTGTTGATCAGGTAGCATGTCAGAAAAAAAGATTCACTTCCAGTAAATATAATTTTTTGTCCAAAGTCATGGGGTTTTTTACTGATTGTCAAGGCTCTAGACCTAGAGACAACACAAACCTAGGACTCAATCTGCAAGCCATTATCTTCTTTCCAAGGTGATTTTTCAGGTGAGTGATATATACCACCCCAATCTTGGTGATCAGTAGACTGAGGGGTAAAAATAGACCAAATATACCAAAGTTTGGATTCTAAATCTCAAGCAAGTTTTTACTGGTATGACCCCCAAAATCAGTGACATAAATAGATTCATTGCAAACTGTTGATCAGTGATCGATATCTGCTAAACCAGCATTTGGCATTTCTTCTTCCACCTTCAAAGCTACAGTCTTCAGTTTCTTTCTGGAATGGAGAAGACATTAAACAAAGGCCCTGTGCTGACTTTTGTTCTGCAACATATATGTGATGGAATAGAAAAAAATCCCTTTTTTTTCCCTTAAGTGTCTCTGCAATACTTTGGGGAACTGATTAATAACTGAATCTGATAGGTAGTAGTAGCAGAGTAAAATTGAATAGTAATAAACTTTTTACACTGTCCTCTTCTTTAAAGTCATTGGGACCTATTCGGTTGGCTTTTGAAACCATTTGGGACTCCTGCAAGAGTATTTTATAGTTCTGAAGATGCTCTCTTTGTAGTGACTTTGTCAGTTACTCTCAGGTGGTTACAAAAGACCTTCTGTAACATCATCAGCAGTCAATAAAATGGGGAGACACAGAAACATCCTGTAATTGTTATTCAGCAATCATTCCTTTCCAGCTTCCATATATTGGGAAGCAGTACTTTGTCCCAGTCTCTGCGCTGCTGTTCTTCCTAAAAAATGCTACATGCTGTCTTTCTTCATCACCAGTATATGGCAGAAGGGCCCCGTACAGCCTGGGGCTGTATCTTGTGAGTGTGCAGGCTCACATACTTCCTTTTGCTGTCTCTCATTTTAACCGTATCTATTCTGAGTCTAAACAACTCAGCTGTTGTTACTTTCTGGATATGTTCTATATGTGTACACGCATTTATATTGTATATTCTAAAAAAACCTATCTGGAGACAAATAGGGAAATGGTATGAAAAGCAAAATCAAAATTACTTTTCCAGGTGCCTGCGCAAGTTACAAGTCACCCATATTAATTCATTTGGAGTTTATTTTTAGTTAAACTTCCCCAAAACATTGCAAAACTATTTTTTCCGCAGTACGACTGTATTGTTTTTAATTACATGTATCTCTTCAAATTTTTTTAAGAAGCTATTTATATTGCTGAAGTACAGATCAGTAAAATAAAACCTGAGGAGTGGAAAGGTCTCTGTGACAGTGATATATTTCTGTGAAGGGTATTTCAAGCATTAATTATATAAAACGGGAAAATATTGCATGAACACATAGGAATGGCTTTGCTGATCCCTGGGTTATGTGAACACTTCTACTGGGAATTAGAAGCTGCTTTGCCTTTAGAGAGATTAAATGGTTCGACAGTTTTCTCATTCTTAATATTGCATATAACAGAATTAAATAGCCATGTAGCTAAAAATAAAAAGTAACAATGATAAGGATCATGATCCAGTATATGTGTTATATCCTGAAGCCATTCTTCAACCAAAATCACTTTAGAATTCCCATTTAAAAGTGCTTGGCTTGAAATGGCTGGGCTGGGCAGAAGCTGAAGTTAGAGCAAGACACATCTAGTTCTGCCAGCCTAAAAATACAGACTAGTGTTAGTTTTGCTTGCTGAAAGAAATGTTTGAGTTATTTTAAACATTTAAGATAATTTAATCTAGCAGAAGTAAATATTAAAGCAGTCTTTGAATAAGAAGTGCAAAAAGGAAGTTTTACAAATTTTTTGATGCTTTAGAGCCTGTACTGCTTTTTTGTCACTCTCTCATTTTGTTCATTTTAAAAGGCAAATTAAGAAAATTGGTACAAACTTGCTGTATTTGGGGTTAATCTGCATTTTTCAGGAAGAAAGGGCCAAAACAATTTGTCCACTACTGGTTGGGAAAAACTCGCACCATGCAGTCTCTGTGTGCATTCTAGTGCTACTGTAGTAAAACACCTGCTTTGTAATGTTCAAATGTTTGATTTTTTTCCCCCGTTTTTGGGGAACAATGCATCCATTGCTGTGCCTGTCCAAACCATGGGCAAGGATGTGATGATTTCTACTCTTCTTTTTTCAGCGCCAGTGCTAAGGCTGCCCCACTGAATATTAACAAAGTCTCCAACAGCTTACTGAATTTTGGCCGAAAGCTCATTGCTCCGGCTATGGCTTCAGGCGGGACTGTGGGTGCTCCTGCCAGTGGGAGCAGCTTTCCTCCCCCTGCAGTGCCCATCAGAAGCGCCGTGGAAGCCCCTCAGCACCACCACCACCAGCATCACCACCAGGCACAGCAGCAGAGAATGATGAAGTCCGAAAGCATGCCAGTTCAGCTGGGCAAAGGTAAAGGTGAAATGTGTGGCAGTGCCGTGGCAGAGGGAAGCTTTGTATGCATCTTCAGGACTGAAGAAAGTCCTTTTGTTGATTTTGTATCGATGGGTACATGTCTGGAGGAAACAGAAAAAAAACAGAGTTTTGTTAAGCAGTACATTTGTGCTAAGTACAACAACATGTTTGCAATGTAATACGCAATCAGATGTTATCTCAAGAATGTACAAATACTATAGGAAGTTTAGAACCTTTAAAAAAATATTAACTACAAATTACATCAGACATACCAACAAACTACATCGTTGCCATAAACATTAGCCAATTAATTTTTCAGTCTTAAATGCAACATATTTTTAATTGTAAGGCTAAGTTCACAGAGGGTTTTTTAGGTTATTGGCACAAATCCTATGCATAACAACATTAACTAAATATGAGTGAAGGAAGTTAAATCAATTACAGAGTAATTCTGAATAAGCAAAATCTTATTCCTTTTACAATGTGTGGAGCTTATTTGAGCAGTTACTGGAACAATAACATGTATTTGCCTTTTAATAATTTGTGATGGCCCTCTGCACTTTCTCCGGTTAGTAAACACTACTTTTTCTTGAGCCTTCTTTTTATATTTCTCGAGGACACTTTATTCAAACCACAAAGTCACAAGCTCAGCTTGGGTAGTTGTTTCCTATACTCTGCCAGGCTCAAGGTGTGTTACTGTTTTTCATCTTCAAACAGCCTTTGGTGGTATGTTCTTTGCAAGGAGTATGTAGAGTGATATGGTATCTTGTTGCTTCTAGTGACTCATCCTAGGTAATGGTTTTAAGTTTGAGGACTGGTGGTGGTTGCCCTGAACCATTATGTAGTATTGCATCATATTTTTTACCAGATTTGAAAGTGTAAGGGAAGGGAAATACACTGTAGCTGAAGTTGGTGACCTGACCCATAAGGTGTAAAGTTCGTCCTTTCATGATGCATCACATCCCCAGCAGACACTGAGGGAGCAGAATTCAGAGGCACAACCGTTGTCTTGAAGCAGAGAGATGCGGACACTTTTGGAAGGGCAACTAAAGCTGCTTGGCAAAATCCAGATGTGCAGCTTCTCTCAGGACCCTAGAACAATCCCAGAAATTGCTCCAGCAAGGGTTTTACAGTCACTGATACTGTGCAAATGTGAAGCTGAAACACAGTGGTTTCTCTGCTCCTTTGATTTGTAGTTACTATTGCCATGTATAGTCCTGTTTGAATCCTTAATGAAAATCCTGCTCACGTCAGTGGAAGTAAAATTAGGTGTGAAACTAAATCATTTTCACACTTTTGAAAAGGCTCTTTTGTTTGCTGTATTTAAAAAAGTTTTCTGTTATTCCCTAGTCACATGCCTGGTTTTTTACTTTTCGGGTTGAAAAGTGGTCCTCAAATGGTTTTTTTCTTTACCCTACTTAATATGAAAAAAAAATGTAAAATTTGAAGCAACTTCTATAGATGGAATAAATTGTTGTTTAATCTTGATCTAACTGGTCAAGGATGACCCTGTTTACACTTCTATGTGCCAAATAACATGTTGCATCATCCAGAAATACACTTGACACTTTCCATATAAGAATCAGAATAAAAAATTGTGGTTATTTGGTCATTGTTACGTACAGACTGTGCACATATTCCTATATCATCAGGAATATGGAGATTTGGTAGAGTTATTGAGAAATTATGTGAATTTTTGATGTAGGGCACAAAGAATTTTCATTATAAGAGGGAACATAACCTAATGCAGCGCTTCAGTACTCGCAGCTTTCTCTCACCCTATTCTGTTTGTCCATATTTGGTACAAAACTTGCAGAAGTAATTTAAAGTCAACAAAATGTAAATATGATTTTTTTTAATCAGTTGAGGTGACAGTGAGTTTTGTTTTACACATCAGTGCCATTGTTGTTCCAGACGTGTACGGTTACCAGTATATTGCCTAGAGTTGGATAGATATTGTGAATGATGGCAGCTTGATACATTTACAAGTGCTGTAACCTATATTTTTAAAGAGAAGAACAATAGGTAATAGAAATAGTCTCTTAGAGCTGCTGCCTAGTGAATTCTCTCTGAATTAAGTTTAAATGTAGGAATAGCTTAGCAAAAAAATTCCCTGTTTGCAATGATGCTGTGGCAGAGACAGATTAAGAAGACCCTTTTGAAGTATGATGCAGATACCTTTGTAAACAACTTAGCACCATCTCCATTACACTTTAAAAGTGAGAATAAATCTGTTCAGTTCTGTGCAGAAGGACAGTATCACCACCTCAGGAAGGTGTTGTACAGCGTCTCCAGTGAACAAGGGCACTCCCCACAGCTCTGAGAAGTTGTGGGTACTTCTGTCACAGGCATTAGGATTTAGGATTTAGAATATAACCATACCTTGAGAAGCTCTTATTCCACTTCTGTTTGTGCTGAACTTTTTATATGCCTTTTTACCTTCTGCACTGGCTTTTTTCAAACTCTGGATTCTCCTCTAGCTTTTGAGCATCTATTCGGTGTGGTTTGCAACTAAGGCTCCCACTTACTGAGTAGCTGTCACTAATGGTCTTATGTTCCTGTTCCTAAACCTCCTGGAGCCTGGTTATTTAGCTGAGGTAGGCAGAGGCACAGATTTAGGATTTAAATTGACAGACATTTGCACTTCCAGTTGATCTACCGGTCACAGATGGTCAGCTGGACAGTATAACAGACTGAAGTGTAAATTAGACAGGCATCAAATCATGAAAGAAATATCCATTTTTCTCATATTATATTAGTTCTTTCAGGTTTTGAATGCTCAAGTAGTGCTGATAATTTAAATTAAATTAATTAAAATGAATATGTAGAGGGTTATAAATTTGAAGATATTACATTAATTGACTAATGTACTTTTTTTCTGAGTGTGAAGGAGTCCTTCATAACAAAATATCTTTCAGGACTGGCAGAATAATCCTATCCCTGTTTTAACAGCTCTGTTCAGACAGACACTCCCAAACCAGCAGCAGTGACAGGTGTCATTCGTGCTGCCACCTCCAGGGGTAGCTTGTGCTGTACTTTAGATGAGGGATGGTTGGTTTACATAATTGATAGTAATTATTTCTCACTCCGAAGTTTTGGTGCTTGCTGAATTTATTTAAGAAAAAAAGTATATAATTTAGATAATGTAAATGGAAAAACAGCAGACTAATATTAAAAATATATATATATATAACTGCAACCCTGTAATTCCAAGTTCATTGAATTGTCAGTTGAGTTCATTGTCTTGAAAGACAAAAATACTGATAATGAAAAAACAGGCAAAAAAAGCAGAACTGTTGCCCTTTGTGTTCCACTGGATTCTTGAGAGTTCAGAAAATGGTTACTCTTTGATTACCAAACAGCAGTGTGATACCAGAACTTCTTTTCTGATAGTGCCAGATAGTTTTCCTTCTATATCCTTTCACTCTGAAAGGCTTTTGATTTGAGTGGTTCTTTATCACAAGGACATGTTAGAGGACCGGTCTGAAGATGAAGTTCTGCCAAAACTGTGTTCAGCTATTTAAAGAGTTTCCAGACTGCTGTTTGTTTTTATGAGTTGATACTTCTGTGGTATTTGTTGTAACATGAACAGAATTTCCACAGTTGCCGAATATGCCCTAAAGAAAATATCTCCATATTTAGAATTATTTATGAACTGTGTCTAGAAAATGAGTATGCTTTTTCAGAAGGAAAAAGAAGTTGTTCTTACTGAGGGCAGAACTGAACAAAAATCAGAGGGATAAAACTCTGATTAACAAATGCTTTTATTTTTCCTTTTTAAAAAACATGTAAATATACATTTCTTAGGCAATAATGAAATTTTACTGACAGTAAGAATGTGATGCTCCCAGACTAGCAGAATGGCACTGTCAGTGTAAAATACCAGAAACAAAATGGTTTTGATTGGTCTTGTTTAGATTTTGATACAAATTAGTCTCTGAAAAACACGGCTTTTTGCACATCAGAATGCGGCATATGATGCCCTGATTACTGAAACTTCCCGTTTCTTTTTGCCTGCTCTTACACCGCTCTCTTTACCATGTCGTTTGTGTTGGAAGCAAGGTCCTCCAGGTGAAAACCCCAAAGTTGCCTCTCTTTACTTCAGCGAACTGCATTTCTGGGGCAACCTTCTAACGCTGTTGTTTGTTCCCCAGGCGAGGCAGGCGCGGGCGGCGATGCGGGGCTGCCGGGCCCCGCGCAGCATCCCCCTGCCCTCCCAGGTACGGCTCCCCTCCCGCGGGGCAGCGGGGCTCTCCCTGCCTGCAGCAGGGCCTGCACAGCCTCCCCCGCGGGTTTTCCCATGCGTGGCTTCTCCATCCACCGCCATTGTCCATCCGCCGAGTGGCACTGTTGTGTAGAGAGAAAAAAGCGGCTCCGCTTCATCGCTCCCTGACTGTGCTGTGTGTGGCCCTTCAGTCACATTCGCTGTACGCCGGCATCTGTCTTCGTCAAAAATGTGTATTTGCCTTGTACTTCGTCGTCCATTTCACTCTGTGTCGTGTGGGGCAATTCGACCATCAGTGGCTCTTTCAGTTGCGTTGCTTTCCTGTTGTTGTATTTGAGGCAGGCGTTTTGAGCTAGACGTCTACTTTAATGCACCTGACTAGAGAGGACCTTACCTGCCTTGGCCTGAAGTAATAAGCATAAGCATACAGGTTGGTGTGATGAGATGGTTTGAATAAATTTTAGAAGTGCTAGAAGCCTTTGTTCCAATTTTAGTGGAGGAGAGAAAGGGAAACTAATAAATCTGAAAAGTTTTATAAAACTCATATCATTCTTTTTGCATATTTTAATACTCCACATCCTGACTACGGCCAATACAGAGTAATAGATGAGCAGATCTAAATGGTTCTGAATTATATATCATGCCTTACTTCTGTTCTTCTCAGTATCTTTGTCCTTGCTCTCCTTATAACTATGAAAACTATTCTTTTCTTGTATAGGGGCCAGAATGAGCCATTAATTTCATAGGCCTTTTATGTTTCTTCCTCTGACTTCCCATAGACTTTGGTAGAGACCCCCAAAGTTCACGGTTATGTGCCTTATAATTTAACTTAGTAAGACCTAAAGCTTGCTTTTCTTTCATTGTCTTCACTCCTCTTGTCATCATCTTTTACTTTATTACAAGTCTTCATTATAGATCACATTACGTTTAAACTTTCCTCCTTCTTTTCAAGACACTGCATGTCTCCACCCTCGGCCCTGCCAGCAATACCAACAGTTTGGTCCTTTTTCCCACTACCTCATCTGTATTTTCCAAATGAATTTGAGGCAGAGTATTTGTGACCCTGGGGTCAGCCCCAGTATCGTTAGCAACAGGCAAGTAGTGAGCCAGTTAGAAGCCAGCACATGGAGCTAACGCTGCTCCTGTTTGCCTCAGAATTGGATGTATTTCTAGTGCATGAAATCCTGTGCATCATTATCGTGAACTATTTATGCATTTTAGTGTGAATGTATGTATTTTTGAGACATCCTACACGGTAATGTGTTCTGACTACTGCTTACATCAGGGATCCTTAGCTATTTGTTCTGTGTGCCTCATAAGCATTTATTTGATTTCCATGTTTGGAGTTTCTTCAGCCTGTTTCATATAGGCTTTAGGACCTTCTGGTATATCTTAGTCAGAGATTAAATTTCTCTAATCTTCTTTTAAGGAGGCATAATGTGTTTATCTGAGATTGATAGAATGAGCAGAGAAAAATTAGTTTTGATTCAGTTATGTTCTCAGATTGCCGATTAAGCTGCTAAAGTAGGAGCTGAGTATGGTTAGTTATTAACTGTAGTTTCTTGCATCGCTTCATACATTTTGATTCTACGGGGAGGATAAGAGATCTGTTCTTTTATATTTTCTCTTTTTTTTTCTGATGAATAATCCAAAATTAGAAACTTTCAAATAGCCCTCTTGTTAAGCTATTGAGTGAGGAGAACATACCACACTGCTTATTAAGAAAGATGTGGAATCAGTAAGACACACAACAGAGAAGATACAAATGGCATTTTGTGTAATTCCCCCAAGATCCTGAAGTCTGCGTTGGTGCTACAGTGTTATTTCCAAAGTTAGATGAGGGTTGTTAATGCCTCAGAAATCAGTGCACACATAATACATCTGAAAGACTTAAAAAACATCACAGTTACTTCAGTTAAATGTTCTTTCATCAGCTCCACTAAACTTCTGTGTTGAGAAAATGATAGGTGGCTTTCTTGTTACATTAGGGAAAACATGTATGATTGGTGTGACTTGTATTTCAGCTTTCTTATTTACAGTTGTAAAAATGATGACTCCTCTGGAAATTGGAAAAGCCTATTACAGTCCAAGAACTCTGTTTGATGACTTGCAACACACTGCAGTTATTCATAAATGCTAGTCTTTCTGTCTTGCTTAATTCTTCATCATATCCCCAAATAATCCATGTCACCGTGCTGTTCACAGGGTTGGAGTCCAAATTACAATTTAGTGCTTCCTGATGATAATTTTCTCAGATTTTCTTATTCATGCAGAAGGATTAGGTGAATCCTAAGCTTGCTTCTTACCTGGACATAAAACACAGAAGTATTATTTTTATCACTTCTGTTTTACTGCGTCTCTATCTTAGTTTCATTACCTCTTGTACTGCTTTTATTTTTCATCTTCATTATATTTTATAGTCCATAAGAAAGTAATTAGTCAAAGCTGTTGTGGTTATTTGAACAAATTCCCTTTTAGGACAGTTGTAGTGTTCTGTCCACAAAATCTCAGCTATACATATTTCTTCTCTTGTTCAGTTATGCAAATAGTTGCATATTCCACTCCTCTAAGCTGTGATCCCTCTTTTGAAGTGTAGCTGTTCAGTAAGCAAAGCGGTGGTTATAAGGAGAGTTCTCTGTCTTTTCAATTTCCTATTATATTTTGGACTTTTTGTCTTAGAGCTGAAAGACAGAATATAGGAAAAAAATCCTTACAAATCATTTTTCCATCATTTTACCAAGCTGTATTATTTCATGTGTTTGGATTTCTCATCTATATTTAAAATGTCCCTCTCTCAATGTTGTCTATGAAATTTTACCATATAATCTTCTTCTTTGCAGGTGAAGTGGGTTAAGCACAGACCATACAATGAAAAAGTATGTGAAAAGCATACAGTGCTCATTGGTTTAACTTTTGGTTTGTTTTTTTTTTTTAACTTTGATCCTATGTGGAAGAGATCTTCTTACAACTAGAATGGGAAGGAGCCTATTTGGTTTGATTTATATAAAAACAGACCAAAATATATTTTTGTTGTTGTTGTTGTACTTTACTCTGGCCACCAAATAGATTTTTTTTTAATGTTTAGCATTTATATTGGCTGCTCTGGCTTACCTGTGCAAATTTCTTTTATACTTTATTGGCTAAAATACATAATTTCATCTGTTTCAAAACTATTTTTAAGTTTTACCTACTGTAAAACCACACTTCCATTGTAAATTGCCACTATAAAATGCATTAAAAGTCTCCTTCTTACATAAAGGTAACTGTAAGGATAATGGTGTTGCCAAGTGACATGATTTTATCCTAAAATTAGAAATCTTCTAAGAACTTCCTTGTGACTGAATTATTTCTGCTGTTTATTTGCCATGCAGTGTTTTCTCCCTTTCCACCTCTAGAATTATTTACAGAATCGGAGATTGATGTTCTCCTGATTAATGCATAACCCATTTCTCTATAAAATGTGAAGGCAAAAGTTAAGTGAGATCTACAGCCTCCATCTCCTGCACTTTAAGGAAGCTGTTCAGACTAAGTGGTAGGTGGTAAGTGACTAGAGGAGGGCTGTGAAGAAACAGAAACATGCAGTTGGATGAAGTTGGTGGGAAGGAAAGAATATATAAAGGAAAAAGTTGAAATAAGGAAGTTGCAGAAGCAGAAGAGTCAGTGTGGATGGGTCTGAAGAAGAGGAGGAGGCAGAGGAAGGTCCACATGAGGACATAAAATGTAGGAGGGTCATGGAAGAGATGAGCAAAATGCAGCAGCAGAGTTTGAAGGAGAAGGTGGGAAGCAGTTTATATGCCAGTTTTCTTGCAGAAAACGTCGAGAATATTAAACCCAGATCCTTTCTTGGGTTTTATCCTTTTTAGTCCATTTTGTCACATTTGACGTTCTATTTGCCAGTTCAATCTCTTCACATTTAACAGTCTTCTTGCTAAGAGGACATTTTAAATAGATCTGTATTTATTCCCTTAAGAAAATGTGAATTGCTGGTTTCATGTGGCTGCGGCTGTGCAATATATGCTGCGTAGGACAAACACTGTGGAGAACTTGGCTCGGACTTTGTCTCCGCCTGGCAGGTGGCCAAGCACGGCACCACTGACTTAGGCACCACTTTGAGGACAGTTACTGTTCTAGATCTTAAATGACTGAATTAAGTTAAAATGTTTCCATACAAGTAGGTTTTGCTAGTTGTTTCATTTTCTTCAAAATGTTTGATCTCAGCAGAGCTGGTTTCCTTTTGTATCTAAATCTTAAATTTCTTTCGTGTTTTCTGCAGCCTTTTCTGCCTCTATTTTCTTTCATTTCTTTGTCTTTCAGTTTTCTTTTATTTCTCTAGAAACCTGTATCATGAGGGAAGACCACAGTGCATAATGAAGGGGAGACTAACCCATTCTGGAAAAGGAGCTAGTTTTGTATTTTCAGAATTGGTAGCGCATCCACAATGACAAAACACTAAATACATCATAAGGTCTGTGCAATAATATGTGGCATATCTGTGAGGAAAACTGGCACGGGGGTGGGAGCAGCTCAGAGCAAAGAAGAATGAACCACTGGCATCTGCGAGGGAGGTGGTTTCAAATTCAATCACAGCCTTGCAAAGGACACAAAGCTGCACCTATGACATCTGAATGATATAGTTTCAGAGGATCACTCTTGATGCAATAGATAATAGCATGAAAAGCACACTAAAAACAAAGGAAAGGAAAAAAGGAGAATATAAACAGACCCATTAGAATAGCCAACAAAACAAGGAAATTCTAGAGCTTTAGATCTGTGTGCTATTCTACTTTTTTGGAGGAACGGAAAATTGTAGAATTGCATTGGGTCACTGAATCGACTTCCTCATACACATAATAGAAAGTATTTTTAAAACTAGCATCTGTCCTAATGTAACATTTTCTTAATGAAAGTTAATGAAAACTGATATACTAAACTAAATTTTTTTTTTTTTCCTGGAGCTAATCAAAATAAAATCTTAAGTTAAATCTTTCAAAACACTCTGTCAGCCTCAACTGAAAGAAATGATCCTTATCAAAGACAGCCTGACTACATGCAATGTCACGGTGAAACAGCCCAGGCATCTACCCAGATATCTTCACCATGATAGTGGACAACACTAGATTCTTTTGAAAAACTGCATGAAATTACAATAACTAACTATTGAGTAGACTTCATTAAAATGTCTGTTAGGTGGAGATGGCCTTAAAATTTGAAGCATGAGAACTTTCATCCTTTCCTAAACTTAATTCTTCCTGTTGTATGTCTAGATGTTGTCTTCTAGATGTTCAGTGGCCAACCCACTCTTGGAATCTGACATTCTTGTTCTCAGCTTCCTTTGCCAAGTTTTAGAGTTTATTTATTGAGAGAAAAAGGTTTTCCTTTGCAGTGTCGATGACATCAGATTTTTATTTTTTTTACTATGAGGTGGTACTTTTGCTCATTGTGCCGCACAGGGAAGAGAAGGTCCTCAGTCTATGGATATAATAGTGTATATATACTAGAATGGTATTAAGAGAGAGAGAGAGAGTTTAGTATATATACACTAGAGAGTGTGTGTTTGTGTATATGTCTATATATACACTAAAATTTTGTATTTTTCTCTCATACAAAAATTAATTTCCGCGTATGGCAGAATAGTCCTTCAATCTCACAGTGCATGCTGACATACTTCAACATTTCATTCTGTGTTGAGTTCTCTGTGAATCTCAGTGAATGTCCATTAAGACAAGGAAGTATTTACAGGGAAAAGAAACTGCCTGTTGATTAATTCTTCTGTTACTTTATACTTGCTTTACAGGCCAAAGTTCAAAAAACATCAGTTCATCTCCAAGCATAGAGAGCTTGCCTGGAGGACGTGAATTTACAGGATCTCCACCTTTGTCTGCATCAAAAAAGGATTCCTTTTTCAGTACAATCTCCCGCTCCCGTTCTCAAAGCAAAACTATGAGCAGAAAAGAATCGGTGGGTTCTTTAACTTTTTTAGCTACTTTAATGTCACACTGCATTACTTGTTAAAGGCAATAATTTCTCCCATTCATTAAGCACTTGCACTTGGAAATGTTTCCCTAAGCACACATTAATGGCAAAAGCAGAAATAAACTATTTCAACTGTTTATGTTGAGTAACATCTCCATTATGGCTTCCATCCTGTAATCCTACCTGCAGTGAAACTGTGAAAGCGCCTGTTGCCTCTGAGAAAGAGGAGAGAAGTCCTGCAAGTTTATTTGCTTTGTTAAGACTTTCACTGTAGTCCTGAAGTTAATAAACAGTTCAGTGGGAAGCACGAATGCTCAGCAGATCCAAACATGTCCATCTGTTGTCCCTGAAATTCCTTAATATATCAGAGGTTTCCCAGTGTCTGTAGCATCTGTAGTCTGTAGTCACAGTTCTATTTCTTGCACAGGTCTGACCTTCCATTTGGCCCCAGGAAACTATTATTTGAGCAGATTGTTCTCATCCAAGAAAATCGGCTCTGATTTATCATGGGTGTGTTCCAAAGAAATTCTCATCCAATGAACTATATTTTAGGAACACTACTTTGATAAACCTCATATGCCACGGAACAGGAGGATTATTGTTTATTTTTTAGACATGTTTCCCATTGTCTTTCTGCTGATTAGAAACCAGTTATGTATTAGATAGAAAAAGTATTTTTTGTAAGGCGAAGGCATCGTGGTTTTCTCCAGTCAATTTTCACAAATATATGCTCAGATAATCATAATGGTTTCAATAAATAGGAATTGTAATAACAATATTTTTATATTACAGCATCCATCAGGTGTTCCGAGCTAAATATTGTGCAGAAATTTAATCTGAACATCTCAGCATTTTTGTCTTTAAATAGCAGAATCTTTATTAAGAGTCACATCATATTTTCAATTTGATATTTAAAATGTTCTAATGAAATACACAACTTTGTGCAAGTTTGTTCAGTTTTTGTTCACAGAAAGAGAGGGTTTAATTCTTGTTCCACATGCTTTAATGTTGCCTAAGGAAAAGCTGTGTTTTGTGGTTAGTCAACAAGAAGCTATAATTTTGGTTTGTGTCCATTTAAGACATATTGAATTGAATTTAAAGCTAAAACAACAACTCAATATCTCTCTGCTTGTCCTCATGAAGAAAAACCAATATACGAATATTGAACTTTTCTTTTTATGTGGTTTGGCAAGATCTAAATCCAGCTTTTGTTTGCCACTTTTGTCCAGGCCAGAACTTGGGATTTTTGCACTAGATGAGTTTAAGAATAATGCCTCCTTAGTTCTCTAATGGGAGACGTAGCAGAATTTGCCCTTATGATATTCATACTCAGTTAGAATCCACTAATGATTAACATGGTTTTCAGGTAAATAATTTCCCAAATTTGTGATATTTTATTAGAATTTTTTCAAGGATTTTGAACAAAGTAGTATTCATTGGAAGAGTTTTATAGTCCTTATGATAATTTTCAGTTGATTGGTAATTGTGATAAACTAAGCAGAGCATAAATTTTCAGAAGAATTCTTTGAACTGTGGTATACAATTTCTATTGTAGCTTTATATGGTTAATCAGCCAGAAAAGCTTTTAGGCTACCAAAATCTATTTCCTTGGGTTAATTTTTTGACTGACCTTTAATATAGGAAAAAGGAATTTGTAGCAGCTCCAAGAGGAAAAGGTTTGTTTAAATCTGTTCCCTATTGCTCAATACAATGTTTGGGTTTTGTTTTCCTGTAAATTTCATGATACCTCATTTTCCATGTAAAGAAGAAAACCCCAAAGAGTTCATCCTGAGGTCCCAAAATGGTTGCATCAGAATTGTCCAGTCTTACAGTTGCTTCATATACAGCTGTTTTAAGGAGGCAAAAAAAGGCTTGAAAACATAATGGATTCACATCTTTGTTTTATTTCTAAAACTGAACTGGTTTACATTCTTACTCTAATAATTATATGGATTGTGTTGTTAAGTATTGGGGAAATTACCTTTGTTGGAACATGGCCATGCATCAATCACTTTATGAAAAGGTCATTTTAAAAACAGTTATTCTTGGTGTAACAGATGAAAAAGAATCCATTTCCCCATCATCTTTGTACTTCTAATTAATGAAAGCAAAGTGGAAATGGAATACATACATAAAAATGTCCTTCGTCATGGAGTTTAAAAAGTGATTTTCACAGACCAGAGGACATTACTGTAACATTGTCATGGGATGAACAGGAATGTCATCACTGCAGGTCACACCTGGAGTACTGTGTCCAATTCTGGGCTCCCCGGTACAAGAGAGAAATGGACATACCAGAGAGAGTCCAGCAAAGGTGGTGAAGGGACTGTGGCATCTCTCTTGTGAGGAAAGGCTGAGAGAGCTGGGCCTGTTCAGCCTGGAGAAGAGAAGGCTCGGGGGGCTTTTAATGTGTGTAAATACCTGAAGGGAGAGTGCAAAGAGGACAGAGCCAGACTCTTTTCAGTGGTGCCCAGTGGCAGGACACAGAGCAATGGGCACAAACTGAAACACAGGAGGCTCTGTCTGAACATCAGAAAACAGTTTTTCACTGTGAGGGTGACTGACCAGTGGCACAGGTTGCCCAAGGAGGTTGTGGAGTCTCCATCTTTGGAGATACTCAAAACCGTCAGGATGCAGTCCTGGGTAGCCTGCTCTAGGTCGCCCTGCTTGAGCAGGGGGTTGGACAAGATGACCTCCAGAGGTGCCTTCCAACCTCAACCATTCTGGGATTCTGTAACAGGATAAACTGGAATGTGACTTGTCTAAATTCTTTCTTTCCTGGTCCAACCAGGTAGACTTCCTCCGGGAGAGTTGTGATCAAAATTGATACTTAACTTGATTCATTGCTTCCAGGAATAGGATGTGTCCATTTCTCATATTAAGGACTTCTTGAGGTAATAACATTTGCCTTATATTTAGTCTTCTAGATCTTTTTTCCCTCCCAATTGCAAAGATCAATGGAATGTCTTTTTTACTGCTGTTGTCAGTAACAGATGTCCCCTGTTTTATTTAGTTAAGGAAGTGAATCTGCAGCCTGAGGGCTGAATGCACAATATCAGATCATGTTTTGGCAACCCATGGCATCCTGAAGTTTTCCATGTTACTGTCAAGTGGCACTCAGCTGTATGTTAATGTGAGGCCCACCAAATGTGCTCGATCTGTTTTGTGCTCAACAGTGAGATGGTTTCCTACCCCTTTATATAGTATGTGGCTTTCAGACAGGAATAACTTAGGTTGCAGTTTCTGGAGCTGTCTTCCCATAAACAAGAACAGGAATTTTTCATATATAAAGCACTCCAGTGCCTGTTATCCTCTGACTGGGTCAGTCTTGCTGGAATAAAGTCCTAGAAAATTTCCTCTCATACCCTGCCTACTGCCTTTTCAGCAGAGTTGGGGAATTGGGTGCATTTGTGGTCCGTTTATTTCTCATCATGTTTCATTTACATCTCCAGCAACCATTAAGGACAGTCTACTCCTCTTTTTGGCAAATAACAAAGCTGTGTAGATGTTGACTCTGGCAAATATGGTTGGCTGGTCTCAGTTTCTGGCAGAATATTCTGTAAATTGCTTTCAACCATAGAGATGTTCCAGAGAGAGAACTTTGAGTTGAACAATATAAACATTTTAAAAACTTTCATTAAAAAAAACATGGGAGGAAGGTGGTTTTGACTGAAAAGAAAGTTTTGATTTGAAGAAACTGTGTCTATATAAAAGATTTCAAGTTAAGAAAACTTAAATTATCCGTTTGGAAAATATGCTAGTTTAAAAATTCCCAAGAAGGAAACATTTCTAAGGAAAATCTGGAACAGTTTAATTTCTTTACTAAAATAATTTACAGACATGGTCAATCAAATTCCTCATTTCTTAGCAAAAAGATCCTGAACAAAAGTGTCATGCATCATGCTGGTTTTGATTGCACAGACTTTTTAATTAAATCAAGTTTAACATATGCTATTGTCCCCACAAGCAGGTATAAACAACTGTTACTGTCTGTGATTTACATAGCTAGTCTGACTGATTTGAAGTTAGTTATGAGTACCCCTACAGGTTAGAAAATTAATGTATGCCATTATTTTCAATTAAATAGGCATCTGCTCTACTGACTTAGGAACCTAATTTTAAGCATACAAACTTGACAGTTTTGCTCAAGTAGGAGTGGTATACAAAAATCAAAGAGATAATAAAATTAATATTAGACAACCACATAAAAAAAGCTAAGCATGCAAAAATTCCTTTGAAGAAGAGCATGCCTCTTGTGCATGGTACACATCTTGGAGACTTTTTTTATTTCCATATATCTTTTCCTTGACTATTATTTTTAAAACCTCTTTAAAAGGTTTTAATTTAAGCAAAATACTTGTCAGTTCATACTTACCAATGCCAAACATTTATTTGGAAATACAGATGCTATGATGAAATGTCTTTTTTTAGTTCAGCATCATAAAATTTGCCCAGAATAAGTTAGCATCTTTGTACAACAGCCAATTCCTTGATCAGTGTGTTAAATTTGTTAGGCCTAAAGTTAAAGACATGATGATTATTCTCAGTGCCATTAAGTTTAATGAATTCCAGTGCTTAGAGTTTAACTGCAGTTAATACTGGAGGACATTTGTCTTCCTTATTCTGATGTGATAGGCCAATTCACGCACCTGAAAAATGCAATTTATTTAGTACTTCAGTGCTTGTCTAATTTTAGGGATAGATAAGCAGAATATTAAATCTGAGATGCTGCCAGGTCATATGAACAGAGTTCATAGAAAAAAACCTCAGAGATACTTTGGAAGTGTGATTCTTTTCTCCATTGCCTTCCTCGGGCTCCCACAGCATGCTATAACTGAAATGAAAGCTGAAAACAGTACAAGGGAAAATGAGCTGCCTTTTACAGTTTTTTATTAGAAATACTTGCAAGTTTCATATAATTTAGTAAAACGACAGCTGTATGCATGAGTGGCAGCTTTGAATCCTAATGCTCCTTATCTCTTTTAGAGTGATTCATTTCAGGGAAAAGAAACTGTACTGTGATAAAAACAGGAAGTTAATTGCTCAGAATAAAAGATGAATAAAAACCCAAGTGGCTGCTCAGTGCTTTTTCTGTCATATTATGAGCAATAAGCATGTATACAGAACAGATCTGTGGGGGCCATTTGGAAGATTTTAAAAATGTCTTTCTCTGGTGCAAGAGATTCAGATACATGAAGCTGAGTTATACTTGCCAGTAACTTCTGCTCAGAAACAAATTAGAATGATATCATTTGAAAGAAGGCAGTAAGAACTTCAAATTATTGGGCAGCCCTTTAAAACTGTCAGGGAGAATTTTAAAAATACCAAAGTCATTAATGAATGAGAGTATCAGCAATGTTTACAAAAGGATCAAAGTGATTTAGGAGCCACGAAGTGTAATCCTTCACTCCACAGCAATCATGTTACCAGCAGCAGGTACAGGACTTGCTCTGTGCAACCTCTTTCCATCATGTAGTTAATGTTTCATCATCCCAGTGGCAAAGAAAAATATATCCAAGGATCTATATTGGTGGTTTGAGCTGCCATTTTTTCCTTTTCAGTAGAAATCTCATCCCTTCATGCTGTTCTTTTAAGATAACACCACAAAATTACTGTCCATTTCTGTGAAGAGCTGAGAGACCTGCACTGAACTCTCCACAAAAACATGGAGATGGATGAGAAACATCGCTCTAAATCAGGCTATTGTTTTAGCTGGGTTTTCTGTTGAGTGGGAAGGGTTTCTGTGTTTGAGAGATATTTTTTTCCCACTGAAATAAATTGTAAGTATGTGTTTAATAGCCCGATTCTTTTTTTTTTCTGTGTTTGGTTAAATCAAACCATTCCCTGTAATAACAACAAAACTTGTCCTTCTGTTCTTTTAACAATGTAGTATAAAAGCTGTATATTTACAGTCCCTTCATAATCACTATACTTAAGTTTCACCCTCTTTAAACTCTAAACAATGTAATCAAAGTTTCTGAAAGCCCTAAAGAAAAGATCCTGCTCGGGTCTGCATCCTCAGTCACATTATGAATCATATCAAAGGTCAAATACATCCAGCCTGAACAGAGAAGGATTTAGTGAAACTATTTTGTAACTGATACTTAAAAAAAATTTAACTGATTATGAGTTTACCAAAGGGTATACTTTGAGAGTCCTTCATAAAGGACTGTGTGGATGTTGAACTGTGTATATATCAAAATGCTTATTCAGTCAGCAAAATTAAGAAACATAATTACAGAAGTATATCAGAACTAATCAACCATTTCAGTAAAATTCAACCACATACTTTACTTGTGTAGAACTGAAGCATGGAGCATGAACTTTATTCCTTCCTGAATAGCTATATATTAATCATTCTATATCCTTATCCATATGCATTCAAGAATACTTACCACATTATTTCAGAGGGCTCAAAAATCATAAATTGGTGGGATTTTTTCCCCTGCTTACATTCATCTTACATTTGCCACAGTGAGTTTATGCAGTCTTAAAGGCCAGCAATGTGTATACCAGATGGGCAGAAAGCCCGTCAGATGTGATACTGAAACATAACGGAGGAAATGGGATTCTCATTCGCCTGTGTGTTTATTTATAGCTATTTCCAAAATACTTACAGTCATACCATCTAAATTAATATCTCAGTTTTATTATTTATGAAGAAATATTCCAATATTATTAAGTCAACCAACAGCAGCACTGAGAGAAACCTCTTATCAGCATTTCTGTTCAAAGGGATAATTGCTATTACCCTACAGCTCTTTCTGTTCTTATCTATTCCCTTACCAAGTGAAATACTACCAATTTTCTCAGTTGTTCAGTGGCTACCCATCCACAGTCAGTTACGCACAATTTTTTGCTTTCCATAGGTCTTCCAGCTTTTTATGGTTTTAGTTTTTAAACTGTCTCTCAGCAGTCCCATAGCATAGTGCCAACAGGTGGACTTGTGCAGGCAGCAGGTAGGTAAGTCTCGCATGTCTTGTGTCTGCTTGCAGAAGAGGTTTCTTTCCATCCCAACTTTCTTTGTCTCTAGGCAAGAGGTTTCTCCATTATTCATGTTTATCCTCCTCCACCTTCCTGCTAAGGAGAGATGATCTGATCATAGAAGCAGAGTGTCTGTAAGAGGAAAATAGACCCAGGTTAGATGAAAATGAGTCCTGCTCATGCTCCAATAGCACAGTCGCTGGTTTCTAGCTCTGCGATGGTGAAGCTGGTACACCTGGAGGCTGTTCCAGTAATAGGCTCGACAGTGGGAGCTGCTTTGGAAAAAGTCCAAGCCCATGGTCCTTTGCCACTAACGTCTCCAGGCAAGGTAGGATGTGGCAAACTAAGCCGACTCCGACAGCATGACACTGGCAAACTGACTTTGAACTGTTTAAGATGGAAATTCAACAGCAGGGCCTAGTGCTTAGAAGCTGTGAGCCAGAGTTTCAGCTATTTTCAGGATTTTAATTGAAATGAAATGGATCTGTCAGGGGGCTGGGGAGATGTTCTGAGGCTCCATCTTTCACTTTCTGCTAAATGTCACTATATGTAAATATTTTAGCTTTGTTTTAAGGGACAATAAATCAAATAGATAATTATACATCAACACAATGAAACATATATTTTGCCTCAAAGTCACTGATTTTAGTGGAGATTATAGATAAATATTGATTATAAATAAATATCTTTTGCCTCGCTGTCCTCATAAAACTAGAGGGCAAGGAAGAGGAATAGAGTTGTTCTAGTTTGGAAGAAGAGAAGTAGCTGACTACAAATTCTTATTTATTATATTTCAGAAAAGCTACAGATATGTATCACATTAAAATACACATATATAAATATTTCTGCCATTTTCAAATTTAAGAATAGTAAGGAAAACATAATTTTTCTTGCATTTAAAAAGTGTGGGTCTCCTTGAACAATGCTAACTCTATAGAGTAGTAGAAATTCAAATGTTGGAAGAGTTCCTGGGTCATTGGCTATTCTGAATCAGTTGCAACGTTTCAATTTTGCTGTCTTTAGTACAGAAAGACTGAATTTTATTTTTTTTTATTTATTTTTATTTATTCATTTAATCCTTTACCAATAATCTGTTGGTTCTGTTTACACGTGCATAGCTTGGGAAAGCATTGTGCAATGCCATCACTTTCTGTGTTGCTAGTGAAAGCACAGAGAGGAAGTCAGGATTGTACTACTGCACAAAAATATGTGCCTTTGCAGGTGAATGCCTTCTAGCATTTTAATTTATTGGCGAATTTGTCTTGGTCTCATCCTGGTTGAACATTTTTATCTGTATTATAAAATTCCTTTCTTGTTTTTGATACTTGTTTTCAATCAGAGCCCTCTGAACCAAATAATTATTTTTTTTTTTCCATGTTGGTACATAACTTGATTTAGTTCCTAGGAGTCACAATGGATAGTTTGTTGACCTTGCTTTCAACCTTCATTTTATTTTCTTACTTTTCTCAGTCACAATCCCCTATCCTTTTCAGAGGGATGTCACAAACATATGTTCACTAAAGATTACACAGTGGCAGTTCTGTTTCAGGTTTTAAAAAAGATAATTATTTTTCTGAATTTACTTGTTTGAGCAGAAGAGGATGCACTGTGTGCTGGAGTGTTTTAACTTCAACAGCACTGCATCCATAGGTTTTGTCCTTCTTTAAGGTGGATAACTACACCACCATTTCCTTTATGAACCTGACAGAGAACTTGTTTGTGCTTTAAGGGTTCTGATCTAGGAAAGCACTGAAATAAATATGTAACTATGAGCAAGTATAAAATCCGATTTGCTACTCTGAGCAACTATGCCTACTAGCACTATACAGTGAAATTAAGAGTGTTTAAATAAAAGAAAAGAAAAAAGGAAAGAAAGATGATCCTATTTAAGCGATCTCATCCTGGAATTGTTCAAGCAGTCTGAGTTAAAATAGTTTAGAACAAAAATGTGTGCAGAAGTTAAAGCGGTATAAAATAAAAACATGACTCAAGTTCACGGTGCATTCAGTCCACAGGAACAAAGTATATGTTTGTAAGATTTATCTGAAAATACTGTGCTTAAATGTTTACCAGTGATGACAGTATATTCAAAATAATTTTAAAACTGGAAATTGTGAAGATGTAAAGAACTCAAGACATGAGTAAGGTGTATTTGCAAATAAACTGAGCACAGGGATACTTCAGCTATCACAGGGACACAGAAATACCAGCAGATAATGGTTCAGCACAGGATCAGTACGTAACCACTACTTCTGCAGAAATTAATACCCGAAGGCAGTATCTGAACTTGTGTCTCCCAGGGTAATTTATTAATATCTGAAATTATTTCAGTTTGTGCAAACATTTCACAAGTAGCAAAATTCTCAAAGTAGAAGTGATAATATATATTCCATCCTTGATTCTGATACGCTTGGTGAAGTTGATTCTAATTATTTCATACTCCCTTCTACGTAGAAGAAACTTTCTCTAAACCTCGGCAAAGCAAATGCCTTGTGAAAACTCTCCTAAAAATTCCACCTTACCATTGACAACAGTTTGGTTGCTAACAAGCTGAAGCCATGTCTGTAAGACTGACTAATACAGCCATATTGTTTCCATGTCCTCCCCATATGTGTGTCTGCAGCCATCTGTTGTCTCTTGGCTTACACTCTTAAGTCCTTTAGAGAAGCGGGTTTTTTCTTTGTTTGTACGGCACCCAGCAGAGCAAGGTCTTGGTCCTGATGAGGGCCTGTGAGTGATACAGTTAAATAATAGACAAGTTAAATTAGTAAATAAATTAAAATTTTGTTTTAAATTCCACTGTATGTAATTCATTGTTCGAAAACAGTGGTTTTGGCTTTAAATGTCAGCATATGCTATAGTATTTTCTGTGGTTGGCTTGGATCATAAAAAATTATGGGGGTGTCAACCAACATTCAACTCTCAGGCGTTCAAGATTAAAAGGTTAAATCTTGTATTTAATTGTTAGATTCAGAAAAAAAAAACTAAATAAATTCTCACAAATGGGAAACAGTAACCACTGCTTTTTACTCCAGGAAAATTTGCATAAAATTGAGAAAGCAATTTATACCATGCATCTACATCTTATTTGATGTGTAAAATTCTACCAATATCCAAAAGGTATACTCTGGGTGTATTTTCTGAATAAGCACTTAAGTGCTAGTAAGACCCTTAGCAAATCCCTGGCTTCAGGATTTCCATGCATCAATCTCATTTTTCCCATTATTTTCCTCAAAATATTGTGATACGTCAATAGAATTATTTTCTAATTTGCCCTGACAATTTGCCAAGACTCAGGGAATGTTTCCTTAGTGCTCTTATTATGAACACTAAAAGAATTGAAAATGTTCCTGGGTAAATTAATATAGGAAAAGTCCAAGTGCTATTAACTACAAACAAAAAAAAAAAAAACCAAAAAAAACCCCACCACATCTAGTTCAAGAAATCCCTGATCTGCAAATCTGCATAGCCTGGGAGAGTATTCTGGGCAGTACCATTATGTGTTTATATCATGACATACATCTTCCATTACACTTTACCCTACCCGTCATCAACCAGCATCAAACAAGACACCAGGAAGACTGGGCCATTCCTCCAACACAGTTCTGTCACTTTTTGTGATATGTTTTTCATTGCAGCATTATTGCTTAAACACCTTAAATACCTTTAAATACTCTTCTCTTTGAAGATGGTTTCCTTTCTGCTGTACTTAACACTTGGTAGTGCTGCCAAGTTAATTCATATTAGGATTCAGCTTTAAGACGAATGGAGTTTTGCCACTCTGAGTGTTCATGAATTAATAGCTTGGACATATATTGTTGTAAGCCTTTGACAAGAGAGTTTACTCTTCCCTGAGTTTCTACATGAGTAAACCAGAGAAAAATACAATTTTTCTTTCATTTCACGAGCAGTAAGACTGAAAACTAAATGGTATTATGAAAGAAAGACTCTACAGTCCTGATTTTGTGAGTTCATATTTCCTGTTTTCCAGCCCTTATACTTCTGTGTGAAGCTCAATGTCATGTATTTGGGAGAAAACTTGTTTAAACTGATAAAAACAAGGTTGGGAAAGAGTGGCTTCTGCCAAAACTATATTTCTTCAGACCTTGGCTTGTGTAGGATGCTAAATTCCAATGCCCTTACCCATGCCCTCAAACTTTATTACAGCTTGTAAAGTGATAAGCTGTAAAAGGAGAGGATTGCAATATCAAAACCGTAACACTTTCTGTAATCTGTTCTTGAAGGTTCTGACCACTTAGAGTTAGTCACAGCTGTTTTTCTGAAACAGTAAAATTTGATGAAAAATGGTATGGTAGAGGCATCGCTGATCTCATTATGAGCTCAGGAGACAAGGAAGGTTATAAAAAATTTATTTCCATAGCTGTCTTTGTAAAGGTGAGAAGATAGATGAAAAGAAAGGTAATAAAAAGGGAAGAGCAAGCTTTGGACAAATAGAGAGCACCAGAAATGTATAGATTGGGGAATAAAGTAGCAAAGAAATGGCAAATAATTACTCATGAAAGAATTGGTTTTCGTTACAAAAGAAAAAAGAAAAAATTAACAATGTAAGCAAAGTTCTGGATGTAGATAAGAAGAAAAACAAATATGAGAAGCATAAATATAAGTCAAGTTTTTTCCAGATTCAGTCTTTCCACAACAAGGAAAATAGTTGGAGATGTGTATATGGAGGCAGTCAAATAGAGTCTCGCTTTGACTGGAGACATAAATACTAACCTGCTTTACGTTGTTAGTGAAATGTAAATCGATGTGACATCACAAATAATGTACTTCCTTTTCATTCTCATATACAATTCAAGATGTTACTGATTATCTGTAGTGCTCTAAATTATCTGGAATGTTGAAAGTATGGAAAAGTTTTTTAAGGACCCTGGGACTAAATTTTCAGAAATAGTTTTTCTGCAAGATTGCATCATTTAATTTGCACATCTTGGTCTCCCGTGTCTGATGCAGTGATTCCTTTGTTTGATTTGCTGCTTGGTTTAATTTTTTCCTCATATGCAGCTCCCGATATTAGAAAATCTTGAGCTTATGTGCTTTATAGGACACATTGTTCAGTAAATTGACACTGATTTTTTATTTTGGTTAGTTAGTTAAATGATTGATTTTTATTTTGTGGTCAACTGGTTAACCTTTGAGAGCTGTAGCTGATTGAGGTTGAATCACTGTTCACATGTTTCTGGTACTGTGTGTGTCAGTTTGGATGAAAGGTCGGTTTCTGAAGGAAGCATATACTATAATGTTTTTCTGTTGACTTACACTTGGCCTGTTCAAATTTATAAGTCTCTGTTCATGCATAAGAAAGAGCAAATCAGCACTGCTATTTGTACACAAAATAAAAATGGTATCCAGGGTACTCACTTTCTCAGCACAGTGAGACATAAAAGTTGGCACTCAAAGTGCAGTGAATGTTAACAGGACAAGAATCGAGAGCATCTGCACAATGCTGGCTATAAATCACTTGCTTCATCTTTTACTGCTAAAGAATTTAACTTTAGAATACTTTAAAAAATTGTCATTTTTTCTGAGGGACTTTGTGATTTTGCTGCTTTCCTTTACAAAACATTAAAACATTCATAATTCACAGAACAATTTTAGAAAGATACTGTGAAAAGACTAGTCTTAGAAATGTTGATTACAAGAGACCTCTGCTCAAGCTGCTACTTGGAGCGAGACAATCACTAACATCAGGTCAGTGACTTTGAATAGAAACTCTACCGCTTCTATGAGTAACCTCTTCTGGTGCTGCACTGTTAGTGTAATGAAGAATATTTTCCTAATGACCAATATGAACCTTCTGAGGGGCACTTTTGGGCCATGGTCCCCCATATCATCTGCCATTGCTGGGTAGAGTTTGATTACATCATCTTTGTAGCTCCATTCATTTGCAGGCTCCCAGCAGATCCCCCTTAGGCTCCTCTTTGCCAACATAAGCAAACCAAGCTCCCTCAGCCTGTCCTCTAGGACTGTAACCATCATGGTAGCCCTGCACTGGATTCTCTCCAGTTTCTCAACATCCGTCTTGAACTGGAGGCCTAAAACATTATTCAAGATGAGGGCTCACAAGCACTGAGTAGAGGTGGGTTATGACTTTCCTGGATCTGCTGACCGCATTCCTCCTAATGTAGCCAGTACGCTGTTTACATTGTTTGTGATGAGAGAACTTTATTAAACAACTCAGCAGCCACGGTAGCCTCCAGATCCTTTTCAGTGGGCTTGAAACATTGCAATTTCCTTTCCTGTGTGCACTGGTGCATTGGATTTTTTTCTCCTCAGATGCAAAATTCTGCACTTATTGCAGTTTCTAAAGCAGAAACCTCAAAAATGTTTCTTATGCCTAGTTTTCCAGTGCTTCATAGTGTTTCTGAATTGAAGTTCTACCAATCAGCACTGCAGTCACACCTCCCTATTTTGCATCATCTGAAAATCTACTGAGTGTAAATTTTGTCTCCTCATATAGGCTGTTGATGAAGATACTGAACAGTATCTTCGTAGCAGTACATTGGTTACTGTGCTCCTTTCCAGGTACATTGACTCTATTCTTTGAGCTTAGGGGTCTGACCAGTTTTCAGCCCACCTACAGTCCTTTTGTTTATCCCATACTTTGTCATATTATAGATGATCACACTTTTGGAAATAAGTGTCAAAAGCCTAACTAAAGTAAAAACATATTTCATTCACTCCTCTCCCTCATCTGCATGGCCAGTCATTTCATCAGTTCAGGCAACCAGATTAGTAAATTCTTGTTGACTTTTCTTGATTATTGTCTTGTCCTTTACATGTTGGAAATTGATTCCAAGAGGACATGCTCCACGATTTTTCCAAGAACTATGGTGAGGCCAAGCATTATATAGTTTCTGAGATCCTTCTTGCTTTTCTTGAATATGGATGTATTTCCCAGTCATCATGTATGTCCTGTAATAGCAGTGATTTTTCACGGATGGTAGCCAGTGGTGTTGCAATCACATCATCAGCTTTTTCAGCACCCATGGGTGTATCCCAAGTGGCCTCATGTATTTGAATGCATACTGCTTCAGGTATTCACTAGCCTATTGCCCCCCTGACTCTTAGACATCCCTCTCCTTCCCAAACTGTAGGTGCAGAAGTCTGGGAGCAGACTTGGCCTAAAAAGTGAGAGACAAAAATGGAATTGAGTGCTGTAGCCTTTTCTGTATTATCTATCATTATCTATCTTACCTCCCATAGTAATCAGTAGACCTACATTTTCTTTTAACCTCCTTTCGCTGCTCATAAAGTTCCTTCTTGTTACCCTTTAATGTCTTTCATTAATTTTAGCTCCAGCTGGGTTTTGTGCTCCCTTGTTTTGTTCCTGTGCCCAATGATTGTGTGCTTGTCCTTTGTTTTTTGTCATTGTTTCCACATATGTGCTCTCCATTTTCACCATTTCTATCTCCATATGTGCTTTTCCCATTTTAAGAAGCTCCTTACTCAGCCAGATGCACCCTCTGTATACCTTGTCCTGTATGTGCTGCTTCCTCATGTATTTCTGGGTTAGGTCCCCATTCTGTGACAAAGTCTTCCCCACTGTATTAGCTAGTCTGTTCACAAAGATGTTCTAAGTTGTCTTTCCTCATCAAATTGGGTGTCACAACCAAAATAGTTGACACCCAGCTAGTGCCACCAAGTATGTAGTCATATGTGGTCTATCGGATATATCTGCTGCTATCCAGGCTTCTCCCTTTCGCCATAGAATTAAAGAGAAACACCACCAGGATTCCTGTCCCCTTTGCCCTTTCTCAGGAGCCCTACAGTCACTTTTGAAGTGAAATGCTTTCACATCACCATGTCATTGGTGTATGTATGAATAATAAGAAAAAAACATCAGAACATTAGGTGACCCCCAGTCTTTCAGCAACACCACAAGTTGTGGCTCCATGCAATCAAGAACCCTCCTTATCTGATGAGTCTGACAAGAAGAGAGTCACCGACCACTCTGTCACTCATCACTTTCTCTTGGTAGCACTCTGATATGGTGTCCAACCTGGATTCTTCCTCTGAAGGAGCTTGTTCTTCCCCTCTGTGGCCTGGGTCCTGCACGACTGGGCAGCTCTCCTGTTGCCAGAAGTCACAAACTTCCAATTTCCACCTTCTTAGGAATGCATGTCTTAGGAGTGCGTGTCTTGCCTCAGTTGCACTTTCCCTGTCTGTTGCATAAGCTTTTACACCTTGAAAGATCCTGTCAGTCACCTGTTTGTCACCCTGATGCAATAAAACACACCTTCCTCTGCTTTCAGCTCTTCAGCTGCTGCTGTGGCAACTGCAACAGAGCAAGCCTTCCTCCAGGGAGGTCACCCTCAGGGGTCCATCTGCACAGAGGTTGCCACAGCACTGCCAGTGACAGCAGGGACAGTGTCTTATAGCAAGTCGTCACAATTTGTTGCCTTCTTATGCAAACGGCACATCTGAGTCTCAGGTGTCAAATGCCAAAGTAACTGTCTTGCACATCCCACTGGCAGCACTCCTTGATGCCCTTCCTGAGGGTGCCAGATAAGTCAGGAACTCCAAGGGAATTGACTTAGCCTTGTGCAAGATTTCCCAGTTGACAGGAAGCCTCTTGCGCTGTCTGTGAGTTCCCAGCCACAGTACCCTCGTTTGTGTGTGCTGCATCTGCCGAAAGTTTCTGCTCCCCATGCTGGATCCTAACAAGCTGAAAGACTGGTGGATGTAGTTTACTCAGCACTGGTCTAACGTGCCAAATGAAGAGGTACTGTTGTACAGTTGAAAAGGTTAGCTTCAGAATCTCCCCAAGTGGATAGAGCTGTCCAAAAGCATTTGAAAATCAATTTACTGCGGTTCTAATCCATGAATAAGAAAAAATATTGTTGGAAATATTTATTACCAGAAGTTAGATTTGCTTATTCACTTACAGTAGATAAACTGGGTTTCAGTTACTGGCTAATGATTTTAGAATTTCATTATGTTATTTTATAGTAAAATACTAAAATATTGTTGTCTTGCCCTATCTTACAGCTGCACTTGCTGTGCACTGGCAATTTAAACTTTATGGTAGATTATTTCTTGCAATCATTAGCTGTATGTACTAGGAAAAGGTCTTCTGCAGGGACATTGCTTGAACAGAAATAGCAATGCTGATAGGCCTGTATAGGCTGTGACAGAACTGCAGACTTTGAAGGAGATTAGTCTTCCAGCAACTCTACATTGGGAATATAAAATCAATCTCTTTGAGGCTTAAGTGGTCAAAGTATAACGTTAAGTACAATAAGGTGAGGGTATATTAATTTAAGGATAAACAGCAAAGAAAAAATGTTTAATATCTCTAGACTATAGTGTGAAAAAAAGTGTGTAGGGAAGAAGTGATATTGGTAGATATTGCAAAATACTACTGTTTAATTTTTTTTTATTTATCAATTGCTTTTGGATATATGCTATATTAGTGCAGTTTCCTTTTCTTGTCTCTGACTCAGTTTCTGATGGAGATTAAGATCATATGTACCATTAAGTCATGATTGATTTATTCAATATTCACCTCTTTATTCTAGGTGATCAGTTTGGGATTTATTTCATTTTGAAATATAGTTCATACTGTAATGTTCAACAATCTCCTATCCAACATGAGTATGATAGAACTGCAAAACTCCTAAGAAAAACAAAAAGCTAAGAAGTTGCTTTACCTTTATCTGCTTAATTTCAATTGCATACTTAAACAAACTGCTTATATTGTACGTGACTAAGCTTTGAAGGAATTTTTCTAAAGAAGTGGTGAACTTTCTCTGCAGTGTGGTCTTCAGAGTCAAGGCTGGATGCATTTGTAAACTGGCAAGGAAAGGAGTTCAAAGAGAAATTCTTAGCTGAGGTATTTCCCATTGCTTATACAAGGCATGTGGCTAGATAATAATGCTTCTCCTGGGCCTTAAAATCAAGAATCTGTTTTTTAAACTCATATTTTAAATCACGCTTGATGCATATTTGTTAAACATAATTTAATAATTTAGAGTAACTGCTTTATAGTATGTGAGCTGAAAATAGTTTTCACATAAATATTACGTAAGACACTGTGTGGAATTGCAGTTGGCTGGGCAATTTTTTTATGCAGATAGAGCATGATGTATTACACAAATAAATGTGCCAAAATATGTGGCAGTAATGCATCCTTGAGGTATGGTATTAGGTCTCATGAAATACATGCCTTGAAATATAAAAACCAAATTTTTCTGAGGTTTCAAAGGAGTTGCTGTGGAAATTACTCTTTCAGAAATGAGAATTTTTCTTATTTGGTGAGTTTTTTCTGCCATTGGTGTGGTACTGTGTTTGCACAAGCAAAACCGCATAGCTCATCTGCAAAAGAAATATGAATTGTTAACCTTTCTTGGATCAATATAGGCAGATTTTTTATTAGACTCTTTAGAAAGTAAAAGGGAAGTATTAATAAACACTGAAACATTAAAACCAAACCCTATTTCCATGAAATGACAAAAGAATAAATATGATTTGAAGGTGATTCTCTTTATTTCCAAAATTTTCTCAGGAACAAAGAAACAGGGAAAATTAGAAGATGTCCTAGCTAGATGACCTAGCATGTCAAGGGTTAGCTTACCAGTTTTACTGTGTATCATAAAAAGGTGGTTTTTAATGCTAATAACCTCTTAATTGCAGGAGGAGGAATTGGAGGCCCAGATCTCATTTCTACAAGGACAACTAAACGACTTGGAAGCCATGTGCAAATATTGTGCAAAGATGATGAACACACATCTTGGTAAGTGCAGTACCCTGTGTTAACCTGTAAATCTTTACAAAGGCTCTTTTCATGTTTGTATTAGAACTAAAATAATATTTATGTAGTATAGTGCATATTATTTTACAAACCATGAAGATTGAATTGATGTACCCAGTTCTATCAGATTCTGCCAACCACTGTATCATTATACTGTCATATTTTTAAATTTGGGATTATGATAGCCATTGATGATGAACAAAAAAAAAAAAAGTAGGGGCATTTTGGCACAGATGCCTTTTGACTGTTCCTAAGATTTCTTGTAAGAGACATGCTGGAGTTCACAGGATGTGAACTTACACTTTTTAAGCCCGTTTGCAGTTCAACAGTCCCAGAACGATACTTGATGCATACAGTGGTGGTTGTATAAAATTCATAGGCTTTCATTAAATGTAGCATCTTCACAATCTATGCTGATCAACTTCAGTATGTAAAAATGTGTTTCTGTAGGCTGTCTAGTTTGTAATATTTTGCTCAGACCGGGAGAAATACAGTAAGACATAAGTCAGTACACTGGGAACAGAATCAGCAAAGACTCCAATCTAAAATTCAACTTATACATTGCCAAGACAAATCAGAGAAATTAAACCAAAAGCTTCAATCAGTTCAGGTGTAAATATGCTTAGCTATGCTTCAATAAAAGCAGGATTTTAAAACTGTGTTGAACTGAACTCCAAAAGTTAGTATATTTAGTTATGTGAAAAAGCACTGTTTTTAAGAAACCAGGGCACAACTGTAGTAATTTTAAGGTTTATTTATAGCCTGAAACATCTAAGCAAATCAAATTAAATTTGAATATTTCAGTGGATAGAACTAAATATATGATACCTAAGTTTGCCAGATCAAAAAGATCAGATGTGAAAGCCATATTATACTTTTATTTTCATTTTATTTTATGTGAGTGTTTTAGTAGCTGCTGTTATGAACCTAGGAAAAGCTATAAATACAGTGTTATTTGAAAGTTTGGAATCAGGGCCTTTGAAAGCCAAGCGTAAACGTCTAACCCCAACAGTTTTAGTCTGATATATTGTATTGCTTCTGTGAAGGTACATGAACAATAATGAGACTAGAAGCAAGCAAAAGGGATAAATTATTAGCTACTGAAATGATGGGGAAAATATTTCTGTGTCAAGAAGAAAAGCTGAAGTTTCTTTCCTTTAGGAAAGAAGACAAGGAATGTTTGTTTAGCAGGGATATCAGTTCAGGTACAAGCATAAGCATTTCAGCAGTTATGGCTCTGGACTAGAGATCACAATAAACCCAAACAGAGATACTTGAAGTAATCTGCCTTTCAGCACTGGATCCATGAAATGAAAGCAAAACATTTGTGGTAATATCCAGGTGTTAAATTCTTTTTTCCAAATACATTAGAAACAAAAACATTTAGGGCCGGTAGTCTCCCAAGAGCACCGTGGAGCAGTTTGTTTCCCTCTCAGGTTCGGGGAAAGCCATCCCCTATACAGCTTTGGCTGCAGGGGTGCACCGGGTGCATCCTGGCACCCCTGCAGTGCTCTTCGGAGCCTTCCAGCCTAGTTTCCTCGAAGTCCTACTCCCTGTACTTCTTCACAATATTCCTGCATGTCTTCTGAAGATCAGGGGCTGCTAACTTTGTAAATTTGGGTTACGGTAATGTGTTTAAATCCTGTAGAGGTTAACAGTTAACATGCGATAAACAGAGCACAAGAGAGACTGAGATACCACCAACCTTCACAGCTTCTGCACTTGTAGCAAACTGATGAGGTTAGGTCTCCCGAAATCAGCCAGCAAATGATCCATGGGAAGGCAGGAAAAAAAACACCAGGATTCTTTCTGGTCTGACCTGTGCAAAATCCTTTCTGACCTGAAATCTGTGCATCAAGTTTGTCCTGGTGATCTGAGCAGCACATGCCAGCAGGCTGTCCAAGAAAACGGATTCTCTATAAGCATCATATGATAGAACGTGCCCTGAGGATTATCTCCAGTGTCCATCCGCTGCTCAGGGCTTCTGGGAATGGCAGCAAAACAAAACTCAGAGCATAACAGGTAATTTCCATGTTAAGGGAAAAGTTAACACCTGGTCTGATTCTCCTCCAGGCATCTCTTACCCATGAAAATTGTTCATTTCAGAGATCGCAGAACCTGTAATCTGTCAGGACACTTAACTTCAAGGCTATTACTTCTTCCTCCGAGGCTGAATTTTTCCGACTTTATCACCCAGCTTTTGGCTCTTGCAGCATTCTTGATAGCAAGGTTGAAAATCCTCATTTAACAACTATATGCAGTGACACTGTCTTGCTAGGTAGAACACTTTCAGATTCATTTTGTAGGGGTTGCTTTTTAAACCAAATAATTTTTGTGGTCTTCCTGTGAATTCTTCGGGGTTTTCACATGCCTTTTGAAGTGGGTTAATCACATTAGGATATACTGTACCAGCACTGGGCTCAGCAAAGTGGTTACTTAGCAAAGGGAAGGTCATCTCTTTACACTTATGCGGCATTCCTCTTTTTAAACGTTTCTAATGCAGCATCACATTAGTGCTCTTTGATACAGTGATAGGTTGGGGTGATAATCCATTATGACCTTTAAAATTTGGTGGATCACAGCTTTCTAAACAGAGGATTTTATCCTGTAGGTAAAGTTAGGAAATGTTTATTTCCATATGTGTTCCTTGCATTTGATTATATTAAAATTCATTTCTTGTCATTTGGCTTTTTAGCTGAATAATTCAGGTAACTGCAATGTCCTCTGTTTTCTGCTACTACTCTAACTGCAGACTTAGCCATCATACATTTACTAGTTGTCTAAATTATTGATAAAAACGTACGGATATATAAAATTTGAGGAGCCTTACAGAACTATTTCCTTTAACAAAGAGTTAGACAACATTTTTAAGAATTATCAATAAGTCAGTTTTTTAGTCTAAGCCTTTTAAATTTGATAAAGTTTAAGGTTCTTATTTTTAGAAAACCCACATTTTTTTATATTGACATTTTAAACAGTTTTTTTCAGACTTTATTATTCTTTTTCCTGTATTGACTGCATTATATTTACAGGTCACAAGGCTAATTCAAGCTTATAAAAATGCATTTCCGGTGACCATTCACCACAGAATTATTTAATTAGCACTATAAATCAGTATGTCAAACAATTATAGAATGTTCTTTCCCTTACAGGGAGAATTCTAATGACAGTCAGAGGCAGTTACTTCATGAGAGATACCATGTGTGTTGTGGCTGAGAAATTATTAAAATAACCACAAAGTCATCTATTCTGTTTTGAATCCCTAATCATTTATAATCTAGTAATATCAAATCCAATTATACCAAGTATATTTTTATATGATATCTTGTTAAAATAAAAATTGCCTATTTGCCCTATAATGATATTACATTTCTTTACTAAGACCATTGTATTTCTATAGGTTTCAGCAGATATCTGCTAGTACTGCATTTTGTTTGCATAGAGTTCAAGGAAAGACCAGAGGGATAGAAGGACAGTTTTTATTTTGTTCATATATTCAAAGATGCTTTCATTAAATGTTTATCTCCTTCCATAAATAAACCACACAGTGTACCACACAGCAACGACATAATTAACTGCTTGTAATATCAGAGGATGTTACCATGGGAATGAATGATGGTTCTGAAATATTACTACTTAGTGCTATGTGTAGAAATTAGAAATAGGTTTTTGATTATGAAAATGCAGAAAAGCTGTTCTGTGATCTTTGTCTCCTTATTAGGGCTTTGCATTAGGAAGAGCTTTAAGAACTGCTAAGATGGAATGCCTTTTAATGCCTCTGAGGACAAATGTTAAAATTTTTATATGTAAAAAGGACAGATAGGAAGACAGATTTTACTTCTGTTCCCACCCTTTTTCGCAAGCTTGTCATGGCTTTCAAAAAAAAAAAAAAAAAAAAAACTGTGTTCAATTTTTCCATTAATGAAATGAAGATACATCCAATCTTGTAAGCTTGTCCTGTGGCTTTGTTCGCAATATAAATGCAGAATATTACTCAGCTGATAGTGAAAAAGTGTAGCTGCCATAGCTATTACGGCTCCAGCATCATCACAGATACATTTTCTTGATGTTATTTTTTCACATACACTGGCCTTTTTCAGGAAATAATATTGTCCCTTGTGCATTCAGTAATACAGTAATGTTCTTCAGCATTTTTCTTCCTGAGGTACTTTTCTGTTAGTGCACATAAGTACCTCAAGGCTCAGTGATTCAGAAAGCCATAATATACCAGTTAAGTATTACCATATTATAACCTGTCATAATGTTATTTACTTTTCGAAGAGTTTTGATTGTTTCCTCCGTTCTGTTCTTGCAATATATGTAAAGAAAAGCGTCAAGCTAGCAAGTGCATTCAAAAGAATATTTTCCCTGGTGAATGTGGTCTCTGAATAATCTGTCTGAGACCCGCACTCAAACGTTACACAGAAGCCCCCACAGTATCTGCTGGAAGGCTCCTCACTTGTCCTTCACATTTGACATGAAACTGAGTTTGAGGTGTTAGTTCAACATGAAGTCCATCTGGAGGGTCTCAAAGAGCAAAGCTTCATTACATCCCAAGCTCAAGCCAACACAGCGCTGTTAAATGGCAGGTCAAGTGACACCAGTTAATGACACTGTCATCTGACACCATCTGCTATTCTAGTATCTTTAAGGTTTAGACCATGTCAGCACTGGCCCAGGATTAAAGCACAGACTCTTAACAAAAAATAAATTAAGACCCTGGAGAAGTATCAGTCTTCCATGGGCAAGTACTAATGTGAGAGATTGTGAAGGATGTTTATGAGCTTGCCAGTTTTGTTCCAGAGAGAAAAGTGCTGAATTTTAAAATGTCATCTGTTTATAAAGGACAGGAACCAATCCATCACTGTTCTGTAAGACAGAAGAACCTACCATTTGTTTCCAACAGAGATATAGTTTCAGACCTCCAAGTGTGTGAAAGTTTACCAAATAATTACACATGTAGTACAAGAAGCCCTTTTCATGGGAGGCAATTTAAAGGAACATTGGTTCAGTATTAACTTGGATATGGGGATCTTTATATAGAAACTATTCTTTTTTGATAGGCAATTTATCAGGTTATGAAAGTAGAGAAACTGAGGTCATTCCACACTTGCTTTTGCTTAAGGGCAGCACTATGTAAATGCAGAAGGTTGCTTCCCCAGCTAGCTGAGATTCAGAAGCAATTTAACTGCTTTCTCACAGCATAGAGCCTCAGCTAATGAGCCCTGTGGACTCATACCAGCTCTGCAAAGAGTTAGCCCACAGAGTTCTGCACAACACCCTGGAAATATGTGCAAAGGTACCCAATTATACTAGAAGAAACCTGTCTGCCTGGTTTTATTAACTTCATACTGGTACTGCTAAACTTGAGACAGCTGATAGAGAGACATTCAGGTGGGTCTCAGAAATATGTTGCTCAATATCCAGATTTCTAAATCACTTCTTGTCTTGGAGGCAACGTCACAAAAACCTCTCGGCTCTGACCCACATCTAGTAAGCTTTATGCTTAAACATGATGGCTAAGACAAAGCAAGTAAATCCTTCTCTGAGCTACCTGTACAGGGCTAGTTGAGTTGTCCTTATGCTGCATTTTGTAATGTGACTTCTGCTATCTGTAATATGTTGCTATGTCCTTCACCAGTACTCCAGTACATCTCTGCCCCTCCAGTGTGGATTATGGAAGGGATGTGGAAAAGTGGTTTCCATCCCCCATTCTTCTAACCACCACTGGCATTCTGCCATTGGAATGACATGTCAGCTCTTGGCTTTCATAGTTAGGCTGTAGATAACGGTACATATTTACAGAATGCCCAGAAGTCATGGCATCACAGTAACAAAAAAAATGAAAGCTAGTCTTTTGAGATGGGATCACAGGATGTGTCCCTGCCACAGCCATCAGGCAATGCTGGCAGTTTTAAGATTCACTTACGCTGCTTGACATCTCCCAGACAAACATTACTTGGAAGACTTAATAAACACAGTTCAAAGCCACCTTTTCACTGTGATTACTGCAAACACCATTAGCAAGGAAGGAAAAATATAAAAATAGATAAATAAATACTTACAGGATATAGATGCGAGTATAATTTTAGTTACTGTGTTAAATAGCACCTTTAAAGGCTTGATTAGACTGGCTTCATCCATCCTTCTTTTAACAGTGAATGCACTTGTTGCAAGGATGCATTTCATTATAAGGATCATTTGCAGTGGAGAGGGGAAAGTTGACTGACTTGCTGATTATTTAGGGGCTGATATATTGCCCGTTATAGATCTGGATGCAGTACTTGTTAAACATATGCAAGATGGTACTGAATTCTTGTTTTATGTATCATGTGATGAGGTGAATGGACATTTTTGTAAGGATAAAATGAAATGGAAATTATTCTGCTGCCCTGGGTTGAAATGAAATACTTCAGGATTTGTTGAGGAAGCAAGTGCGTTAAAGGAGTTCTCTTATGCTTGGGATATAAATAAAACAATCCATAGTTTATAAACCCAGTGTGATGAGAAATGCTATAAATAAAAAAGGCCCCATCAAACACAACCCTGTGAGTCTAAGGGAATTGCTCCTTTGCTTAAGAGTAATGATGTAAACTAACCTATGAAAACAGCTTATAAATAAAGAACATTAACAAATTTATTAAATCAAATACAGGAATGGTTACTAGGAAATAAATATTTGTTGTATAGCATGACTTTCAGACTTCACTTCTGGTCATGCTATATATATATATGTAGGAAGAATAAAAGTGTAATTCTTCATGCCTCATGAATTTTAACCACCGTTTTGTCCCCTGAGGGTAACTCCTAAGGTCAAAAACACACAGTTCAACTGATGGAGAGCTACTTTCTTTCTACCACAGCTGTGCCAATCCTGAAAGTCCGACTGTGGTAGGCAGTTACAGATGCTTTCATCCCAGTAGTCTGAATGCAAAGATGAAAATAATTAAGTTTATGCACCCCATCATTACATTAATAGCTTTCCCTGCAACTTTCACTGAATTCCTGTCACAACATTTACTTCCACTGGCTTCTTCCTTCTTTCCATTTATGTGGTGAACCTCTCTCGGCTGCTGGCGATCCACCCTATCCTTCCCACCATTTCTTAGGCATTGGTTTCTCTTCTGATGTCAGCTTTAGAGAATAAAACTTTAACAGAAGCTAAAATCTGACATGACTAAATTGTTCATTTTCCCATTATTTCTGTAAAGATCTTTGGCATTATTATAGCTGAACCTTACCATAGTCACTGGTTTGTTTATTATTATATTCTTCAAGATACACCTTTAATTTAAATCATTATAGCTATGTTGTAACCAACCAGGTGAGCAGAAGCATATATGATATGTTTCTTTCACTCTCCACACTTTGTTTAGCCTTTCACAGTTGACCATCATGTTCAAAATACATTGCATCGTTAGAGGAAGGGCGCAGAGCTACTTGAATGATCCCAAACAACTGTTTTCACTGAAGAGGACTGCAGTAGGTAAAGAGACTAGGTGACATGGAAAAGTCCCCATCTTCAGAACAGAGCAGCAGCGTGATTCAAAACTGTACATAGGCAGCAAACAGAAAATTAATACATTTATCAAATTTGTGCCAGACATTAAAAAGTGCAGGGAACAAAACTAAGGCAACGGAGGAAAATTACTTTCCTTTCACATGCATTTCTAATTATCTTTTATTTTTAAACCAGTTTAAGTCAAAGTCTCTTCTAAGAGGCAAAACACTTTCGTGTGCAACTCAGAACACTACTGAATAGTTGTACTGTACAATTCATTAATTTCTGACATCCAGATTCTTATATAATGAAACAGAAATTGCAGTTGTCTCACCCAAAACCCAGATACACTCTGTGGATACTTAAAAAGTCGTTAACAGTGTAACACTGATTTTAGGAGTACTGCCCCATCTCCTCATGGCACATTTGACCCTAATATGTTTTCTATTACAGAAATGCCATAGGTTAGAAACAAAAGATAACGAACAGAGACAGAATATAGTTAATAGACTGAGATTTATTCAATGAAGGAATAACCACAGGGTAATCATAAAGGTCTCAAAAAATTATCAAAAAGAACGTTATACAATACATCTGGGTGATTAACACAAAATAGATTGAATGATACAGTGAAGCTAACAAATTGGCCCCATTCCTTCTTCCCTGCCTCGTGGAGATGGCACTTGAAGTAAGTGTCTTTGCTATATCTATCCTTAAAGAGAACTGAAAAGTCCTATAGTTGTAGTCAGAATCCATAATTTCTTTCTGTACGCTTCTTTAAAATTGAAAGGGCCTGTTTCATACTGTGTATTCCTTCCTAATGAAGAGTAGTCTTTAGCTTCAATGCTTTAGCTTTTCTTCCAGGCTACAATAGCTGTAGGAAACATACTAATTACTGAGCAACAACCATGATAATTACGTTAGTAACATGTATTGGATGTATGTATTATCTCCTGTATCGCATCGGTTGTCTTCATTGGTGTTCGGTTCACCTCAGAAGAAACAACTATCCAAGACTTAAATCATGGGTACTCTGTAGATTTCAACCTGAAATAAGTTGCAACATCCTTTTTTTCTGAATGGCAGCACAATTTCACCAGCTTCATAGCACAGAAAACTGTGGATGTTTTCAATAACCTTTTGCATTAAGTATTTTAACCAATAATTGTCTGGTATATTGCTATTTACATAGGCAAAACTTGCACAGGCTAAAATCAACACACACCCTCAATACAAGTTATTCAGTTATGGTTATTAAATATCAGTTAACCGGGTAAATATTTAAACAATGTTGATAATACCTGATCCAAAATGTAGACGTTGTCTGAGGAGTTAACATACATTCTTTGACCCTCAATCTTTCAAGAATAAAATATGCAACAGTAGCCTTTAAAGTCTTTACAGTGGAAAAGAGCACAAAATGCATCAGCGAATACTCCTCTTACACACAGAAATAAGCAAATGCATAACACTTTAACATCACATGAGTTTCTCCACAGAGGTCAAACACTAAAGCTAACCGGAATGAAATCATTCGTATGCTTATTTCCATAAGTCCTCACTGTAAGCAATTAGGTTGACAGAACAGTAGAAACTAGTAACTGCAGTGGTGGTTTTCATACAAATAAGGAAAACTCTAAACAATGATCAATTAAAGGAAAATACATGTTGATATATTCAGAAGTATTTATTAACACAGGTTGAGATAACATCATAATCCTATACTGGAGAAAATGATCTCATAGAAAACTTCAAAAACTGTTTTCACAGTTTGTTGTCATTTATTCTATATATGATACACATCATAGAAAATCCCTTACGAATGTTTTAAATGGAATTTCAGGCATTTATGGATGTTTGCTTTCAAAACTCTCAATCTGTCCAGCTTTTTATGTAGCATTTACCACAATGGTATTTTAGTAAATCACTCTGCTTGTAAAATCAGAAACAGTTTTAATGAGTTCAGCCATACAAGAAGTAGAAAACTTTATATTTTCAAAATCTCTACATTATCTACAATAACTATCTTTTACACAACCATAGTAATTTTAAGGTGTAATGTCTGCAATCTGTTGCAGTATGAAGGAAGTCTTTAGAACGTAAGGAAGAGAAAATGTATAGTTTCCCCTTAGGAAAGGTTTCGATTTCTTATGGCTATTAAGTTTGTCACTTATGCAGAACGAATTTTCATTTGCTTGTCACTTCACACCAGAGTAACTTTTCTATTTCTAGTGAATGTAAACAGCAAGAGAGCAATTCTGCAGGAGAAGAGAGAGAGAGAAAAAAACTTGCTTTCAACTTTAAGAAAAATATATTGCTTGGAGGTGCTCAGAGGCTGGTAGCCCTAGTAGGTGTTAGTAAAGAGTTTTAGTGAGCAGAATGGAGATGGGGGAATATGGAGCACATGAAACAATAGCTACTACACAGATGTCATTTGTCTTAACAATGATCAGCACTGTACATTCATGTAAGGAGTGTGGGATGGTACAGTGTATCATCACCATCAGGGCTGAAATTTCTCAAAATAAATTAGCCCTTCATAGGAAGAGAACGCTCTCTCACCTGCCATGGGAGGCACGGTGCCTGTGCTCTTTTATATTCTTTTCAAAAGCACAGTATGTCTGGGAATGTCCTGGTACGCCTTGGCAGTGACAGATACATAAGGTATATGTTAAACATAATTTGCTTATCATGGGTAAATTAGAGTGCATAGTTAAGAGTTGATCTGGCCTTTGAGCAGAGGAGGCAAAATGACTTCATGACCCTACCAACCTCATGTTCTGTATGTCTACAATTCTGTGCACTCCTATGAGTTGATAGTTGGTGACTTTTTACCACATATTTCTCAGATCTCACAAGCATTACCACACATTAAATATTGATAAAGTGTTGTTGTTCCACACATGCCACATGAATCAGAAGGATATACTATATAAATACATAATTTATATTAAAATAAATGTTTTAAAGAATACAATACTTCACAAAGAATTTAATACTTCAGATTTTTAACATCCTTAATTTCTTTAACAGTCAAATATTTCTAAGTGATGCTTCTAATACAATGTGTTACAATAAGAGTTGACATTCAGAATGAAATCGATAAATGAAAGTTAGGCTACTTAGTGGTGTTGCCTTCATCAGCTCTTAGACCACAAACTCTATTGTTTGAGAAGGAAATTTAACTCCTCTCATTTGTATTTTCAATACTGGAAAAAAAATGCAGTATTTGGGAACATCCTGAGCTGCATTACTAAACAGCAATATCACTATGACATACAATGTAGTCTCTATAAAGGCCACAAATCCACTGTTAAGTTCTAGATTTTCCGTCTAGTTTTAAGGAGAGAGCACATTTTCGTGATCAGTCAGATTAAGTTCAGGTGGGAAAGAAGTATTTGTTGTGAAAAGTGAGAAAAATTATCAGAAGCTAAATTCCCAGTTCATCCTTCCAGCCCTCTAATGTTAGTGAAAAAGCAGTCTTGCTATCACTAGTATACTGTGCAGGAAATATTGGAAGCATTTTCTGTAAACCCTGATTTCATAAAAATGATCATACAAAAGGACTGGACTATGAGGCCAGAGATTTGATTGTGCCTTGACATTTTATGGGAACCTTGGGATTTGTTTGCTTTCCTTTCTTTTGGAAAAATCAGGAGGTGAATTAATACAGTTCTCCCCTTACTGCTGTCTTCTTTGGCAATGAGAAGGTGCTTTTGTATCCTGAAATTGAGCTGTCTTCTCAGTCGTGGAAAGCAAGGGTGAAAAAAGTCGATTTAACACGATTCTGGCACTGTTGATTGTTCACAAGTCATTGATCAGGAACTAGTAGTAGAAAGACAGAAAACATAAAAAGCTTGCAGCTATTTTGAATTAGCTCTATCTCCTGCTTCTCTGGTTGAAGGGAAGAGGTGCAGATCTATCTTCCAGATGGGCAGGAAGTCCTGAGAGGACTTTGCTTACAGCAGACTAGTTTTCCCACTCCGAGTGGGTTTCTTACAAAATCTGTATTGAATGCATGCAAAATTTTCAGTGAAAGTTAGTTTACTTAATAAGCCTCTAGAGTAATCAGGCCAAGCCTAACATCTTTTCCACATGTGGAGAGGAAAGTTTTGAACAGCCCCTTTCCCTGGCTAGGGAGCTCAGCAGTGACTGCACACACCATCATGCAATATGTAGCAGTTGAGTCATCAAAGAGCATAAACCTTCTCTCATTTTCCTGCTAGGAGCTGCTGTGGATTATTCTCCTCTTTCATCTCTGCACAGAGGATGATAGCATGTCTTCAGTTTAAATTTTAGAAATTAAGTTAGGAAGAGGAAATAGAAATCTTGATTTTTAAAAAAATACTTCTACAGTGAGCTTTCATGTGAACTTGCTTGCGGTTTGGTGTAACTCTTAAAAGGAAGAAATTAAAATACATTTCATCTTAATTTTTAGCTGTTTCAACTGTTGCCACCCAAATCACTACTTGATACACTGTTTTCCTATGTTTTGTAGAAAAGAATAAGAATGCAATCATGGCATGTTACTCCTCTGTAGTTATCATTGGCTTTAAAGTGCATCAAGGCATGTGATCATAGTCTTGCTGAGGAGGTGGTTATTGATTTACTGATCTAGTATCTATCAAATTTAAATTAATCTTCTCATTTGACAAAATGAATTCTAATCAACTATATAAAAAGCATCCCTTGGGTGGTGAGTCTGGTTTGAGGGCAGCCATAATAGTGGATGACATTGCTGACTTCTGAGGAGAACAACTGGTTTTACAGCTCCAGTATTTCTGAAGCTTAGTCAAGAATACAGTTAGGGTATGACCATTCATTTTGTGAAACTTAGAGGTTTGTTAGTACTATGTTGAAACAGATCCAGAATCTTGTAATGGTTGTCTGGGGTCTCCTACATATCACAGCAGTGCTCTAGGTGACAGGTTGTAAAATTCACCTTTTGTTTTCCTCTGGTAAGAACTCCACTGAAACAGATTTTTTTTTTTATTTTTTTTTCTGCAGAAAGCATTTGGTATCAGCTAAATGAAATATTGATGAAAGAAAAAGAAAAAAAAAAAAAAAGTAGCCAAAAATATTTCTTTGCCTTAGTCTTCTAAGTACCATAGGATTTTGTTAACTTTTGAATCATAACAAATAAAATAGATATTTATAGCATAGAATCCAACTGGACGCAGTTTTGGATAATCTAGAAATCACATAATCAATTTGTTTGATTCATTTTATCAATGTTTGTTTTACAGGTAGGAAGGTGTTTTCAGTTCCTAATTGACATCTGTGGGGTTTTTTTAAAAAAAGATCGTTATTATTTTATGAAAAAAAAACCTTAAAGCTTTGAGGTACTGATAAAGAGCATCAGACAAGTAAAAAGTGGAAAAGAAATACGGCCAATTCCTTCATATTCATAAAGCACTTATCTCAAAATACAGCAACACCTCCTATGAAGGAATAATAATTAAATGATACATCTCAGCTTAATGTAGAAGTCCTTCAGCTGAGCAATACCATATCAAATATGCTTCCTAGCACTCTTAACAGAGCTACCATTTTAAAAAGTATTTGTAGTTACAAGGGTATCTTTTGAGATACAGAAGGATAAAAGTTAAAGCTTTTGTCTGCACTAGAGCGCTTAGTTTCCCAGTTCATCTCAGCAACTGACTGCCCTGTGAGGTCCCCCCATCAGTGGGAGGAGGCTTGGTTGGAAGTCCCTCAGGTGAGGACTGCTGAGCCGTGGCACAGCCATTCAGGGGAGTGCAGCTGCTTGCCATCCCTCCTCTTCTTCCCACCTCTGCTTCCAGTCCCCATGGATTGTGAAGGGTGGCCCCAGCAGGAGGGTGTGATCAAGAAGGCACTCACGCAAAATGACACCACTCCATATGGTTCTCTTATCTAAGGATTTTTTTTTTAATCCTCTTTACTCATTAGCCAGGGAATGAGGGTTCCATACTTATCACTTATTTGGTAGATAATAAACTCTGGATTCAAAATGGATGAGGGTAGTAGATTAGAAGCCATGTGCAGTTCAAGGTCATATTTAGAAGAAGATCCATTGCCAGTTCCACAAGGAAACCTTCGTTCTGCTTCATTGTACTAGAGAAAGACATCCCGCTTTATGACCTTATGTCACAACTGTTACTTAATGGGGAGGCGGGGGGCAGTGGGGGGAAGTGGCTGATTATAGCGATTTGCCTCTTGGGGCATTTTTCTGGGTTAAGTGGAAGTGTGCTCTTTGAGTCCAAAATTGTGTCTTAGAGCAAGCTCCGAATGGGAATTTTTCCAAAACACATTTAATTATTTTAACTGATTAAAAATAATAGACCCTGTATATCCGAGATATATGTCATACTGTACTTTAAAACATACTGCAAATTGAAGGAAAAATTTTAGAAACTCAACAGGTCAATATTAGAAAATTTTGCTGTATTTCAGACCTTTTCTCTCTTAATCCTTTTTTTCTCTGAAACTAATATTAAAATCTGGGATAGATTTTGCTGCAGTAAATATGTGGTGATATGAACATTTTAATTAATATTTTCTGCCGGCTATCATAGTTCTATTCATAAGTTCTTAGAAATTTCTCAGTGTACTGGCTCTTCAAACATAGGTACAGCTGGTTTTCATAGCGATGATAGATTCTTTTCCATTTTTTTAAAATAATGACTTATAAACATCTCTAAAGAAGAGAAATAATGATAGGTTATATACCCATCATGTGGAATGCCTTTCAGCTTTTGTTCTCTCACTTTTATTTTTTTTATTTTTTAGATTTTCCTTATTTGTTCTTTGGCAGGTTGGAGATTTGTTTTAAATTATTTTCTTTGTCCATCTGCTTAGCCAGTATGTATACCTTAGTTTTCTAATGCATGGTTTTAATTCATGTGGGGAACAAACACTACAGAAATGCTTTTCTTTCTAATGCTGCAAAATGGAAAAAAAAAAAAAATTAATTCAGTGATTCAGGCTGCAATTAAGCATTGCTTTCCTGCCTATGAAGACTTTGGACTGATGATGTTTCAAGTTCTGGACCTTTCAAAAGTGTGAAATCATGCATTGTTTGTTAAACAGGGGAAATCAGGATCTAAAGTATTATTTTATAAGTAAATATCTTCTATTTACTAAACTGAGAGACTAGATAGTTTTCATGTAAAATGTAAAAAAAGTAAGTAAAATGTTGAATTATGTTTTTTCTCAATTCATGGTGCTACATATTTGTGGCAAGATCTAGTTTTATATTATCTCTAGCCTTTATAATGCAATGTCTTTCTGATGTAAAATTTATACTAGACATTGTTCAGTTGTACTACGTTTGACTTCATTGCTGCAGGACACTGCCGCTGTAATATGGTAAATAATGAGTGCTAAACAATGTAAACATGGATCTCCTTGTTCAGATAGGCTGCTTATGCAAAGCTGAGTTATCCTACCTCTACTGTGGCTGATGACCTTGATCACACCATTTTTCACGGACTCCTGTCATGTCCTTTCCTGGCTCTAGCCTATTGTATTATTTCTACTTTTCAGATTGCTTCTTTAGTCATTCATTTAGTGCTTAGGCTTGGATCCTTTCTCCTCTTTGCCTTTTCCATTCTTCATTTATGACCATTACTGATTTCTGACCCCCACTCAGTTTCAAACTTCTGTGTTTAATATGTGGGTTTTAAATCCACCTCTCTACTTTTAATCTTTCTGCTTGTCCAGTCTCACACATCTCATTCTTTTGCTATTTATTCTGTAAACACGAAACTTATGCCAAATTACTCAATGCTTTTACTTGAAACTTCATGTTGTGTCAAAGTTGGCAGTGTCATCATATTTGTCATTGTCAGCATAATCAGCATAACCTGTGGCAACAGTTTTGGCTTTTCACTGGTTCAGGCCCTGAACATGTGGGATGTTTTTAAAAACAAATAAATGCAATGCAGCTGTGGATTAATGGTACAAAGCTCTAATTGTGAAGCACCTGGGATACAGATATTTGTGAGCAGCAAAGCATTGTTCCCAGATGAATGTCACTGAGGGATTTGGGCCCGGCTCTGTGTATGTAAGACAGGAGTGGCACAAAAGAGTACCCTGTCATTTTCAGTTGACAGATACCATGTCATCCTGTAAATCTCTCACTAGGAATCTTTGCTGTTTTCTTAAAGAGGAGGAAAGTAGGAGTGAGGATGCTGAAGAAGAACCTGATACAGTTTAAAGAGTCTGCAGGGCTATTGAAGCTATAGTTGCTCTGGGCTGGTTTGGACTGCATCATTGCCCAGGATTTCTCTGGCACAAGGAAGACCACCACAGCTCCATCTCTGATCTGTTAGCCAGCCTCCAGCCCCGACTCCTGCAAACACCATATACCAGAGTATTGAAATGCATCCTTGGAGGACAGTGCTATAGGTATACAAAGTAGGAGTCTTCTGAAGTGACAGTACTGCACTGCCCTTTCTGTCAAATAAGGCTTGCTCAGCCCTGGGTCTTTTACCTGAAAGAAAGGGTTGGAAAGGGACTGAAAGTTTCAGGTTTTTTATAAAGAAGAAAAACATTCTAGCATCTGCAGTGGCCATGGGATCGAGAGGAAGATTACTGCACTCCTACCCTAACCCCTCCTGTGAGCTGCAGCAGATTCCTGTAAATGTTCTCGAGTGCTTTCCAAAGCATTTGCAGGTTCAACGATGAATGTAACTCCATTAGCCACAGAGGCCAATGTTTTCTTCTAGGGGCCAGTAGTAGCTCAAGTCCATTGGGCAGTAGAAGTCCCTCAGCAGCACAGCATTGCTGGAGGCCTCCTGGCAACAGTGCCAGGCTCGGGCTGGCCTCACCTCCATGGCTAATAAGGTTGTCAGCCTCTAGGTCTGTGTGCAAAATTGTGTTTGCAGGTCACAGGATTTTGTTTTGAAAGCATAAGTCAGCGGTAAATTGGCAGCATGTTAGAGATTTTTTTTTTCTTTTGATGTTGCAGGAAATATTCAGGAGGTCATATTACAAGAACACTTGGAAAAAGAAGATGAAATTCTGGTTTCCTTGGCTGGTTTGAAACAGGTATAACTATTGCTTAGCCTTCTTGTAACCTTCGGTGCTATTAAATCTTTCTTATTTTTCTCCTTTTTCATTCTTTTTGTATACTATGTTTTGTCTTGTTGTAGCTGTTTTACTAATACTAATGCATCAACCAGAACTGAGGAAATGCGACACCATCATTTTTCTTAATGCAAAATGTACATGCTAGGGAATAATCATGCCTATGTCCCCATTATTTAAATGTGATGACACTTGAATGTAATTGAATTAAAAAAAAAAATCTCTGTACATAAAATGAGAATGCTGCTGAGCATCTGTAGCTCTGATTACACTGCCCTCTGCTCCCTCAAAATACATTTTAAGGAGGAATGATGTAACATATGTTAAATTTACAACAAGGTAGGGAATAATCTTAGCAGTTTCATTCTCTTTGGATTTCTTGGATATTTGTTTTCCACAACGACATTTCACTTATATTTATATCTTTAACCAGTACAGGTATGAATATTGACTTGCTACCTATCTCTTCAGAGCAAATATTTTTGGGAAACAGTGTGTGAAACATGCTGCACAGAGCTTTACAAAATTTAGAATTCCTCCAAATTTCTAACTTACATCCTTTGCCCTCCCATTCAACAACAGATCAAAGATATCCTGAAAGGTTCATTGCGTTTCAACCAGAGCCAGCTGGAAGCTGAAGAAAATGAGCAGATCACTATAGCCGATGATCATTACTGTTCCAATAGTCAGAACAAGGGGACAGGTGATGTCCTAAAGGGACCTGTGATGACAAAGCAACAGTTCATCCCAGGACGACAGGTAAGATAAAAACATCTCAGATGGGCCATTGATGGAATTAGTCTGTCGGAGACTTCCTTTAGCATGTCCAGACATTACATGGGAACACACCACCATTCCTGGTGCACATGAAGCCAAGGTTTAAGGTGTCTCTCTAGGTACTGTCCGATCCCATCAATTATTTTTATTGTAGCCTTAAGCTCCACATGCAGATATTTATGCAATGTATGGGGGGCATTCTTCTTTCAGATTGCTGAATCACAGAATCACAAGTTAATTTCCTACAAAAAGATGTAAAAACTGGAGTTAAATGTTCCCATATCAAATGTTCTCATATGATTATTCTCATTGTCCTTGTCCTCTAGAATCCCATTATGTAAGATCTGACTATCTGCATTGCAGTGTATTCATGGCCAGTGCCAAAAAGGAAATAGTGAGGAGGTTGCTTTTACCTTCTACTCCATTGTACTGACTTTCTCCTTGAATCAGTAAACAGTGTTTTCACATACAAAGCATAGTCACAGGACAAGTTCATACACAGAAAGAGGTATTTTCCTTTCATGTTAAAAGGTCCCTCTCTGTCTAAGACTCGGTCTGACTCAAATATGATCTTAAAAGCAAGTACTTCTGTATATGCACATTTCTACGTTGAAGTTTTGTTAAATCTGCCACCCCACTACTGATACTCACACTTGTAAATCAGTGGGCAGCACTATCACCTCAGAGTCCAAGTCTGCAATCAGTTTACTCTTGACAGTTTTACTTAGGAACTACAGGAAATATCTGTTCATTTTTAAATAATGACATAGGGTTGTTTTGTTTTATTAAACACAATTCCCCTGAGTTAGCACACTCTATGTTAAAAATGATATTTTAATTGTATTTCAGTATTAGAAGCAATACTGAGATTATTTTTTTTTTTTTGTTAGTAATGACAGTTTCAAAGAACTAGAAAGCTTTCGTTGCTTGTTTAGGTGTTGTCATTACAATCACTACTTTCTGCCATAATAAAGCCATAGGTTAAACTGATGTAACATATTGGAGTGTTTTGCTGGTTTTGGCTGGGATAGAGTTAATTTTCTTTATAGCAGCTAGTATGGGGCTATGTTTTGGATTTGTGCTGAAAACATTGTTGATAACACAGGGATGCTTTAGTTACTGCTGAGCAGTGCTTAGACAGAATCAAGACCTTTCTACCTCTCACCCCACCCAGCAAGTAGGCTGAGATTGCACAAGAAGTTGGGAGGGGACACAGCTGGGACAGCTGACTCCAACTGACCGAAAGGATATCCCATACCATGTGATGTCATGCTCAGTATATAAAGCTGGGAGAAGAAGAAGGAAAGGGGGGACGTTCAGAGTTATGGCATTACACATGTTGGAGCCATTACACACGATGGAGCCCCGCTTTCCTGGAGATGGCTGAGATGCCTGCCGATGGGAAGTGGTGAATGAATTCCTTGGTTTGCTTTGCTTGTGTGCACGGCTTTTGCTTCACTTATTAAACTGTCTTTATCTCAACCCACGAGTTTTCTCACTTTTACTCTTCTGATTTACTCCCCCATCCTACCAGGGGGGAGTGAGCGAGCAGCTGTGGGGTGCTTAATTGCCAGCTGGGGTTAAACCACAACAAGTGTTCATATAATGACCTCCTATTTTTGCCCTCTATCTCCTAGCATTTTATAGAAAGTACCTTTTGAGTTCTTGCCAAAATGGCAAATAGTAAATACTTTTTTGATAATTTTTGCTTGGATTTATTCTAAAAACTGGAAGGTAGAATGCCATGTAAAATGACAACATGTTGTGTGAGTGCATGCTGACTCTACTCGTGCTGGAGAAGCCCTTACTCAGTTGCTGGTCTAAACTGTGTGTCACTGAGTGGAGGCGCTGGGGCTTTGCCCTTTGAGTATTGAGACTGGAGCAAGGGAAGCCTTGTCTGCGCAGGTTTCTTTCCAATGGAAACTTTTGGGGACATGTGTAATGAGGGCTGGTCTTATCCCAGTGTGTAGTCAGGATGTATAAATCCAGCCCAGGAACTGAGAGGCGTCCGTGGGTCCCAGAATTTCAGAAGCTGTTAGTAAGCCAACTATGAGCAACATGAGTAGAGTCGTACAAGCTGAGCTCCTGCAGAGCATTAACAAGGCTTCAGCACTGCGTAGTTTACGTTTGGAGGTACAGTACGTTCATACAGATTAGCCTCCTCTCCTCTTATCTTCTAGAAGTTCCAGTTATGATAATGAACAAGGGCCTTTTTGACAGAAAGAAAGAGAAAAGATTAGAGTTAGAAACAGCAGTCCAGGAGGATTGTTAGTATTGTGGCGGTCTGTACTGTTTGCAAGCCCATAGTCTTCAACCACCATGTCTAAAATTAAACAAAAAGAGGAGAGCTTTGCACCTCTCTTAATAAAACATGGGAAAATAACACTGCTGAATTTACTGGGCTGTGACACTTGACTGTTAATTGACAGGGTCAGTTGTTAGCCCAAACTGACCACAGCCCAGGCTTTTATCTCTGCTGAAGAAAATGGGATGCACTGATGCCCTGGGTCAAGCCAGGAGTACTTAGTGAGAACTACAGAGGGATTTAAAATTCCAGCCACTTCTAGACCATTTAATGCATTTCTTGCTAAATAAATTTTACTGTATTTACATTTTCTGTGACTTTGGTAGTAAATGTAATTCTGTTTGATGTGACTTAGAGTGTAGAGATTTTTCTCTGGTAGAATTATAGGGATATTTTCTGACAGCTGGAAAAGTTACAGGTGTAGCTACTGTGTAATTGAGATTAAAATCTGGTCTTCTGTGCTTGGTTGTTATATAAGTATAAATTATTTATCATCTTTACATTTTTTAAAAGCTCTCTTCCTCCTTTTTGCCTCAAAATTCCCTTTCTGGAATATGAGGATAGGAATACAGCCCTTCTTTGGAAAGAAAAGCTGCAAAATTAAAAATGCAAAAAACTAAGATAAAGGCTCAAAGGAATAGAGCATTTTTTAGAATGTTTGGCTTTGGTAGCAGCATGCAGTTGACAAACAGAAGGCTTCTGTTGCTAAATAATGAATGATAATTAACACATTATCTTGCCTTTATGTCTGTTCAAAGAAGGAGGCAAAATGAGCTGCTGTTCTTCTAAGCTTTCTTGAATTGTATCCTTACAGTTAGTTTTAACTCATTCACAGTATGAAGGCAATTGAAATAAGCCTGGTCCTAGTAGCTGATATTCATCAGGAAAAAATGTTTGGAGAAGCCATATGGCAACAGGCGTAAGGTTGTTAACTTTCAAAGCTACTGGAAGTATAATACTGTCATTTTTCATTTATTCAGTAGTGGCAGCAGATGGGAAAAAACATGGTTCACGTCAGCATGAGATTCCTGACACAGAAACAGGCAGAAGAAGAAGGGAGGAGGTATTTTACCTCTGGAAATATCAGTACCAAAATACTAATGTATGCCAGGGATAGGCAAACATTTACAGGAGGCTATTTTATAGCATTTTGGAGTCAATATCTATGCTTCGATGCTCCTCTGATACTTAAGTGAGCTATAGGTCTCTTTAACTGAACCAAAAAGAGTGGGTAGAACAAAAAATAGTGTTGCAAAGCACAACACTAATGACCAGAAATTGCAATGAGTAGTTTTCCTTCCTTTCCCTTTATTAAAGGGCAGAATGCTTTTTAAACTGCACAAGAGCACATTTTTGGAGGCAGAATTTAGGAAACTGCAATACCAATGCGAAACATTTATGAGGGCCCTTGCTGGGGCTCACTGCCAAAAAGAAGACACCCCGTTAACATCCTTGGGGGTGCCAGCAAGGAAAATACTGATCTTGCTGGGCAAGCATGTCACTAGGTAAAATCTGTGTCACCCTATGCAAGGTGGAGCCATCTCAGATGTGAGGGCTGCGAAGACTGAAAGAGCGTGATCTTGATAGCTCGGAATAATAAAGTGTATAATTCTGCAAAATGAGACTGTACTGCGTTCCCTCAGAGCTTTTAAATAGAAGTGTGGAAGGAAGCCAGGTGAACTATGCAGTGGTGGTTGTTTAAAGGAATGTATATTTCTGTTGTATGGGGTAAGGGGGGTGGAAACAAAGTGCTGAAATTTTGAGCGCGGCATTTAGAGCTCCCAGAAAAGCTTCACCAGGCTCTGTCTTGTGGCTGCACTGGGTGCCTATAAAATCAGGCAACAACTAACATGTGAACTTCACGAGGTTCAACAAGGCCAAATGCAAAGTCCTGCAACTAGGTCGGGATAACACCCCTATCAATACAGGCTGGGGGATGAACAGATCGAGAGCAGCCCTGCCAAGAAAGGCTTGGGAGTTTGAGTGGATGTAAAACTGGACATGAGCCAGCAATGTACGCTTGCAGCCCAGGAGGACAACTGTATCCTGGGCTGCATCAAAAGAAGTGTGGCCAGCAGGTTGAGGGAGGTGATTCTCCCCCTCTACTCTGCTCTGGTGAGACCCTACCTGGAGTGCTGTGTCCAGCTCTGGAGTCCTCAGCACAGGAAAAACATGGACCTGTTGGAGCAGGTCCAGAGGAGGGCACAAAGATGATCAGGGGGCTGGAACACCCTCCCTGTGAGGACAGGCTGAGAGAGTTGGGGAGACCTTATAGCAGCCTTTCAGTACTTAATAAGAAAAATAGCTACAAACTTATTAGGAGGGCCTGCTGCAATAGGACAAGGGGTAATGTTTTTAAACTGGAAGAGGGTAGATTTCGACTACATATAAGGAAGACATTTTCACCACCATGAGGGTGGTGAAACACTGGAACAGGTTGCCCAGGGAGGTGGTAGATGCCCACACCTGGAAACATTCAAGGCCAGGTTGCACAGGGCTCTGAGCAACCTGATCTAGTTGAAGATATCCCTTCTCATTTCAGGGGGGTTGGACTAGATGACCTTTAAAGGTCCCTTCCAACCCAATGATTCCCAACTTCTGTGATTCTATATTGGTGGAGCAGAGCCATGGTTGTGTGCTGCCTGTGTCCTCGCCCCACTGGAGATGGCAGTTAATTGACTGACAGCTCATTTCAAATAGACCAGATGAAAGCAAGACGATAATTAATAACAAATGATGTCTCAGATCAGAAGTGCTTAAACAGTGAAGTATCTCTCCTTGTAGGATAGATCTGTTTGTTTTTAACTTCATGGAAGCTGCTTGAAGTTGTTGACATTTGAGCCACCCTGGTTCTGCACAGATCAGGAAGCTTGAGATCAATTTTGATAGCACTCAACACAGGATAATTGTTCATATTTTTAGAAGCAATCTACTCAGTTTGGTACAAATTTTATTAAGTCATCTGAGGAAAATGAATTAGTATCAAACAGTAATAGATATAAATTTCTATCAGTTTGACAACAGTCTTACACTGTGACATTTAAAATTGTATCCAATACTCTGGACTTAAAATATTTCCATTTGAACAATAAAGTATTAAAATGGGTTAATTATAAAACAGAATACTATATGTTGTTATACCTAGATAATAATATAATATTATTATACCTACATTCTGTGTAGCTAACACCCCAAAAGTTATAAATCATAAACCCAAGATGTTTTAAAAATTTAAATATTGAAATCCTTGTTCATATAAATTTTGGAAGGAAACAGGTCACGATTCTGTGATTCAACATATTTTCACATTCAGCTGATGTGATCTTGTTTGTGACTTTAAACAACTTGTAACAACTATGTAAATAACAAGCAAAGACTTCCAGCTCCCTCATTTCATATTACAGTCATTCTTAATCACTGGTGGGTTTGGTCCCTGAGCTACTCTACAGTTCCCCTTCAAGAATGTTCTGATCTATAATCAGATCAGAGCAATGGAAAATTGTTTTCAGCTGTAATAATAAATTTGGCAAAATAAGTTTTGCTGGAGGCCATGGATACTGTAACTCCAAGTTGTGGCTTGCTGATACTTGTGATGACCTCCATTCTCCAATTTTATATACTGTGCTGAGGGTCTAACTTTCTCACTCAGGTTATTCCTGTTGTTCTTTTTTTGTAGAGGCTTTCTTTTTTTCCCCTAATACCTACAATCTCTGTTTTACCCCAAAGTGAATTTACGTTTTTATGTTTGGTAAAAGAGTCACAGCTGAAGGGCTTGTAGTTGACACATATATTGACATACACATTTCCCCAGCTACCCCTTTACTTCCCCTTTTTCTCAGTCTCGCATTAATATAATCAAATACATTCTTTTCAATATCACACCACTTCAGGATACTTGTCCCCACAGGCTGCTTGGCAGGTTGCATTATTCTCTGAAAAAAATTGTGTGAGACCAACTAAGAAAGCAGACATATTCTTGTTAGAGGAACATAGCGCTAGATAGGAGTTGAATGCATCTCTCACAGAAGAAAACAAAGTGTTTTACGTTTAGGTTGCATCCAAGCTAATTGGCAGTTGTCAACAAGTAAAAGATCCCACTCTGCTTTGTATGGCAGTCTTCACTTCTCCTGAATATGGCTAGTTGGAATACAAGATTGCAAGTTTGTAGAGTTTTCTGCTACACTGACGTGTAGTCTTGGTCAACTACCTGAGTGCTGAGGAACACACTTTTCCCAAGGTCTAACCAGACAGAATAGGGATTGCCAGGCCCTCGTTTTCTGGTACGGCTAGGAAATACTCAACAACGCTAAGCCTAGAAGCCCTGGGAGCCCTGATCTGTTGAACCCAAACTGGTATACACTAAACCAGGTCTATGTATGGCTCAGATTCCCCAGGTCAAGGTTTTACTAGGTAATTTTATATTCAACTTTTTTTCTGGCAAGCTCCAAAATGCCATTGTACATGCAAACCATCAAAAAATTCCTCAATACTACTTCATTAATTACTACAGAAAACTAACAGCAGTGAGAATATAATTACTGAAAATCTTCACCGCTGTAATGTATGTGTTAGATGCCTAGCTGCTGTGATTGTTACACGGATGCACTATGATGATGAAACATGTAAGACTGCTATAACAAATGTATTTTTAGAGTGTTGGGTTTTATGCTTTTGTAAATAACAAATAAATTACTTCATCCAAAGTTAATACCCACTTTATTTTTTACTTCTTGATTTGGGCATTGCTACTTTTGGATGATGATTATTCCTTTATCCCACTCCCATATCACTGGCACACATCATAAACCTCATTAAGTGGTAAAATTGGTACTAACTTTAAGTCCTCTCTGTGCTGTTGTCTCACAGACTACGACTGATGTGAGCACAAGTGAGAACAAGAGTGCTGATGACTATATTATGGTTTCCAAAGAAGAGGAAGGAAGTAGAAGTGCTGCCCCGGAGCCAGCCCAGTCCCTTCAGGCACACAAGGAATCAGCGATGAAGCCAGAAGCTCCGTCTCGTTCTTCTTTGATATTCTCTGACCCACTAATGGGCTCCATTTCAGCCTCATCCAGCAACCTGAGCTCCAGCCCTGACGACGACAGTAGTAATAACAGCAAAGATTCTGACTTTGCTATTGTCAGCCCACTGGACATCTAATGAAACAGGTTGGGAGAGTTTGTCAGGTTGATTGTTACAACTCAGCTCAAATTCCTATGATTCCACGGGCTGGATAGTTCTCTGGATTAGAACAGAAAATAGATAAAGGTAACCCATTTCAGCTGCCAAAAGCCTAAATTTAAAAAAAAAAAAAAAAACAAACAAACAAACAAAACGAAAAGACACACATTTGTAACTTTTCAAAAAGTATAGACACATTTTAATAACTGCCTTAAATAAAGATCCGGTAAAACTCAGTTCTAATATACAATTATTCTTAGTTATACCATTACCTTACTTAGGAGCTTTGTTACTATAGAACTGTTGCTTTCCCAGAACATAGAATAGTATGTGCTAGGTACCATAATGGATTAGGAAATGTGTAGATACTTTGCATCAGACCTGAAACAGCAAAGACAAGCTAGATTTAATACCTTCCTTTTACAAAATATGCGTGACTGGGTTTTCTGAGTAGGAAAGGGTACTGTTTCTTCAGAGACTGTGATTAGAGAAGTAGGGAATGTGGCTCAGAAAGATTAAAAGCATCATCCTAGCAGTAACCATGTTCTCAGCTGAGGAATCCTAATTTCTTTGTTTTCATCCAGCAGTAGCCTGAGGTGTGTTCAAGGCAGAGGTTTGTGTAGTTGTTCCTCAGCTCTGTCTTACAGAAGAATGTGTGACAAATTCCTTGAGAACAGGGATCTATACAACAGAAGCTTATTTCCCTTTACCTACCTTTTTTCCCCTTGGGAGTTCCCAGTTCACCTCTTTCCCTCTTTATATCTGTCAACTTTTACTTCTCCTGGCATGAATTATTTTTTATTTTACTGAGACTACCATGGTTAAAACAGTAGGTGCAAGGGAAATTACAGTATTTTATAGTGTAGACCTGAGCCAGCTGAACTAAAACTAGCTTGAGTATGACAACTTACCAGGGAAGGGTGCAAAGTGAAATGAAATGTTCATAGTTAAAAGCACTTTATGTCTTCTCGCTATTATCTTCTATAGACTCTGTTTACATATATTCCTATACGATTTCCACATTTCTAGTCAAGAAAAACATAATGGTGCAGCAGCGTTAACCAACGGAAAGTTTCTAATTAACTCTAGAACTTGTTCTATGGAAAAGTGTATTTCTTTCCCATCAAGTACATAGTACATCTAATAACAGTTTTTTCAAGTCGGTAAGGGAGGGGGGAGTGTACTCTCAGATCCCTTTAAACTCTGTTGGAATTCACAAAAAGAAACCGGTGGTGAATGGACACCTCCTCTTGCAGGACCTACACAGAGCTAACTTGAGGAAGGCATGCTGGAAAGTCACTCTATAACAGCAGCAAAAAATTTGCATTATTTACTTCAAGATACATATACATTATACCATGCAACAGCTTCATTATTGCATGGCAAAGCTTGTGTTTGTATGGAGTCAAGAAATGGTATTTATTTGCTGCTTAGTCTGTAATTGTAAATAGGGTTAAGTACCGTATTCCAAAGCTGAGGTGACATGTAGTTTGCTGGTCTTAAGATTTTACAAGGTCTATGTCAGTGACTGAACTGAAGAGATAATTGTCATGTAATTACATGGTAGCTGCCATATCCTTACATGTTCAAAAGACGCCACATAGTTTGTCTGAAATTATCTGTGCCTTGTAAAAATGATAAAATACTAAAATGTTATGACCAGACATAGCATCATACCTCTCTGCAACAGAGTGATATGAACAGTCAGATGACTGTTTAGATGAAAGACCTTAAATGCATAACATTTTGGAGGTGTGTTTATTTTGGTTTAATTTTAAGCTTCATAGAAATCACTTTGGAATTCAGCATGCATGCCTGTCTTCAGGTTTATTTTATTTCCCTGAGTTTGCATGAATGCCAGGGGATTAGGTGGCTGTTGATTTATTTAGGTCTTTCAAGCTTTTCTAGCCTTAACCCGTACAGCAACGCTTGTGCCACACCACCAACAAAGGGGAATCTGTTCAAGAAGTACCTATGTAAAAAGGAAAGAAATATTCTGGGGACAGAGAGAAAAGTTTTATATTCTGTGATATATAAACCTTCAAAGATTCCAGTACTTTGGCAGGGGAAAATGTTTTTACTTCTTTTTTATTTTTTTAAGCATCAGTCTTTTGATTTCTGTTCTGGTTGTTTGTCAGGGATCACATTACTATTTTCTTGAACAGTCTCATTGCCAATGGAAGAGTGTGATTTGTACAGTTCTTTTATTTTTGTAAGTTAGTTGTATCTTTAATATTGCATATTTTAAAACAGTGCTAAAGGTATATAAAGATTTTGGGAGTTTGCAGCAACTTTTCACTAAGCAGTGGATACCGATGAGATGAATGCCTATCATGCCATGGGATGTGATAAAAATCTTCAGAAGCAGAGAGGTGATTATACAAATAAGATCAGAGCAAATTCCAGTAAATGAATCTGCTTTGGTTATACTGTGTCCTTCCACATCTCAAATATGTTGTCTCTGGTATGTGATCATTGTGCGGAGACGGTTAGAATTTTGTATAGTCATTAAGTTAGAAACTTGTAAATTAGACAAAATATCAAGTCATCACCCCACCTTGCATTATGTTAAGAATATACTGAGAAAGAAATTATCATTTAAAATACAAGATTATTCTTTTTCTCCGAAGATTACCTGCTCATAATGTTCATGGATAACAACAATCAGATAGAGAAATTATATGCATTGCTAATTGCTGATGAAAACTAATATGGGATTAAGAAATGTATCTGAGACTGTTGTACTGTATCTCACATCTGTAATTTATGACTGTTTAAAGTCTCTTGCATGTCATGTCAGTTTTATGTACTGCAAAAAGGCAGTATCATATTTTGACTGGGTATTCATTTAGTCGTGGAGCTTTGTATCTTTACTCTGGAAGAACATCTAGCCCGCTTTATTAAAGAAAGAATTAACAAATTTTCTGGGCTGTGCTTGTGCTGTTTTCTCAAAAAGGAGGGAAAGTTTTTTGAGTAGAATATAGGAGGTGTGATTTCTGAGAACATTTAAATCACTAAAGAGTGATTAAAAACTTTAAAACGATCTCATCTATATAAGCACAAATATTATTAATATTTTAATCGGATTTTATATATATATATATATATACGATCCAGGGAATAAAACTGCTTGCCATTTATCTCACCCAAAGAACACAGAACATTTCCTATTTTACCATATTTATTGTATCTGAAAATAGCAAACCAGAATTTAACGTGGTATAACTTTTCTGCAATTTCATGGAACTTGGTATAGTTACATCATTGTGTCTCAGTCACAGTGCCAGTATCTGTGCAGTACCTTTCTGAATCTCAATGCTTTATTTCATATTCTTAAATGTTTCCTGTGATTCTGAAGTATGTTCTCCTCATTAGATGGCACGGAAGCAGCTATTTAAAAGATTGTGTTTCAGATTTAAGGTGTACTTGTGCCTGGCAGTTACGTCATCTGTTCAAACAGGGACACAGCAATCCTAACGTGAAGAGTTTTCAGAGTTCTGGCTGTCAGCCCTTAGCTAATACTTTCGATTTTGTGCTGCATGTGTTGGTCTTGAGTGAATGTCTGTAATGGTTGATTAGACTTGAGAAGGTGCAGTTTCGTAAAATAAACTTCATTTGGCTACAGAACAGTAATTACACTGTCTCATAATCTGTGCTGTTCTTTTAAGAGTGATCATGTACAGTCTCTGCATTAGTGTTTCTCGTGTCGCTGAATCTGCTAGACTCCCACTTTAGTATACTGCTAGCTAAATTTAGAGATGAAAGAGCATTGAAAGAAGGTCATGAGAGAAAGAGCAACTTGAAACATGTACATAGGCAACTTGTTTGTCTGCTGCTCACAATATATTTAACTGCTAAAATGGTGAGGGAAGTTTTAGATACGTGGGAGGATCCTGCAAGAGGCAAAGTGCATAACCCTAGAAACAGACAGTGAGACAGAAGGGATACAGCATGAGACTCTTAAACTACAGATTCTTTAGAGCAGGAACCATCTTTTTCTCTGAGTTTTTACAGACTTGTAACATAGTTTGCCATAATCACAGATGTTATCAAAATTGGCACAATAATAATAAGAATAATATACTCATTATTTCAGAAGGTTTTGCTCTTTCAAACAGTGAGCTAGATGTAATCCAAGCATAGTAACTCAGCTGATAGCAGTAGTATTGTATCAGAGGATTTTGGTCCCACACTGCTGAAATAAGTGCCTCTGAAGAACAGTAGCTTAAATAAATTAAAACCAAAAAAAAAAAAACCCCACACCAGAAATAGGATAACAAGATTGCCAAATACAAAAAAAACCCTGTATTTCTCTCCAGACATATATGAAGTACAAGAAGTATTTTCTAAAATATGCTTCAGGTAGCACTTTTGTACCTTGTTTGACTAGGTAGGTTTGTGCAAACCTGTATTTGTTTTTTTAATTTGCAAAAGCCTAACAGATGCTGAGATACAGGAAGCATTAAAATATATCAGCTGCAGAAGGAAGACACTGTGGTTCCATTTTCTATGAATGGTAGGAATTTGATGCTTCAAATCCCACTGATTTAACACTTTCACTATATTCTGTGGTGACAACATGAAAAACCCTGTAAGCGTTTCCAGAGACCTGATGGGAACTCTGCTGCTTAAGTCATCACGTGCAGTCACAGAGCTTTGAGCTGGGAAAGTTTTCACAGCTTTGCCTTTCACTGTGAGCTTCAGGGACTGTGGCGAGATTAGGTTTGTCTGAATTTTTAACTAGTACAAAGAAGCATTCAAAGATGCTATAAATTATCATGTTAGTGTTTGAGACCTTTTGGAATATAAATTGCTACATAGTTTTGAGATGGAAGAATAGTTGTCACAATGTCTTGATTTCCCACCTGCTGTGTTAATTGAATCCAGGGGATGGGAAATATAGTAGCATTTTCAGATCAGCATTAAATTCCCTTTTAACAGAAAATACCAAACAAACAGATATTAAAAGGCAGATGTCATATAGCTTGCTGGGTAATATATACCTCTGTGTAATACTCAGGAACATGCATCATTTTTATCCATAAACAGGAGGATTTGCAATGGCCTGGAACACATGGCTGAAAGTGTACATGAATGTGAGCCTGTTCTTAAAAATGTTTTTAAAGTTCCAAGGATTAAAATACATCAAAATGTTACAAAAATGTTTAAATACACACAAAGCTTATTTAGTCTTGCAGAGATTATAAGGTCTCAAGTTTCATCTAGTTCAGAAAAGTGTTACATTTTCTTCTTAAAATCTGATTACTTGCTTTATTGCTTGTTCCACCATGCAGACTTCCACATACCACAGTCTGGAGTGCTGTAGCACTGGCACCGATAGTGCATGTGATACCCACCCTGCCAGCAATCCCAGGGTTGGACAGTATTAGGGTACGTTTTGGCGTGAGCACTCTGAGTGTTACCTTCTCCAGTTACTGCCTTACTTACTATTGCCTCACAGTCCCTACCTGCATTTGGTCTACGTGTCTTTTCTAATTGATCTTTGATTGTAAGGTCTGCAAAGTCTTTTGGCATCACACGTGTGTTGCATGTGCAGCAGTGAAACTCCAGCCTCCAGGTGATACCACGGTGTGACTTAAAAAGGAACCTACAGGTAGGAGTTTGGGACCATGATGAATTCGTGTTTCAGAATTGTGCTTCAGACCAGTAACTTTCAAAATCTGGAGAAAATTAATTCCAGTATATGAGCTATGACTTGCACATGTTTACTAAGTTGTGAAGAAGTTGTGAAGGGGGAACTCCCCAGCAGACCCTCTCTCCAAACTCCTTTTGTTCTCATTTCCCACAGTCAAGCCCATCTGGCAGTTTTGTGATACCGGACATAACCCATAAAAACTGCAGCTGTTTAATCTTCTTGAATAAATGAATTCTCAGTCACTGTGATCAAAGTTAGCTGTTCATCATCTGAGGACTCCAATACCCTATGCCTACAGCCTGGCTACCAGCCCAACCAGTGTGTTCCTCGTTCTCATATAAAAATCTGAAATCTTATGAAAATCTCACAATACTTGTACAGCAGGTGGTATCCATATTCAGTCCTCATAACTTCCCTGTGGTAAGCTTTATTGTAATTTTTATTGCCTAATATTTTCTTTATCCACACTTCCTTTGCAATTCTTACAATCAGGAAAAAAATAGAAGAAAAATATTGGCTTGGCTCAAAAATGCTTTGCTTTCCCTTTCCTTCCTTCCTCCTCTCCTGATAAAGTGTCTTTGCTGAAGATTTTTCGTTCTTTTACTTGTAAAACAGACTATGTGTATTTAAACGGGTTATGAGGTAGAGTTCTGATAAGTTTTGTCTTTAAAATGCTGAAACAAAACATTGATTTCTCCAGACATTTTTGCGTACTAAGTGGAGCTTGAATTAAGCACCAACTTTACAAAACTATAAATGGGAATATTGCATATTTTCAGTTTCTAAAAAAACAGCACATTTTGGTAAACACACTGGACCACAACTGGGCATATAATACACTTACTAAGCTGTGCTATTTTCTTTTAAAAAAAAAAATTAAAATTCACTATTCTTCCTGGTGAGACCACAGAGAGGGAGAACAGCCTCAGGCCCAGGAGGCCAATGTAGTGTGGGACCAGAACTTGTCCATGTTCCTTAGGGAGAGCCACGTCTGTATTTGAGGCAGGGGGCTCCTGGGCACAGAGGGAGATGGCCCATGGCTGCACGTGGAGAAAACACAGAACACCCAAGGCCACACCACACCAGTGCATGCCACCACTGTGTGTGGCACAAGAGGGCTCAACTCAACCACGGGGTGCAGTGTTGCTATACATCGGGAGGATCAAAAGATGAAAATTTTGTCTGCTGCCTTCCACGGATCTTTAAGCTTCAGCGTAAATAAAAATGATAAAGCAGTTGCCAAGCATCATTAACCATTCTGGCATTGCAGTCGCTGCAATGTGCTTTCCTCGGTGTTTTCTTTCTGTGGGATGCAAATTTTACATTGTAGAGTGGCTTACAACAAAGAAAGAAAAATCTTCTTTTTTTCATATTTTGGCATTTTTGCTGTATATGAATATTATTTTTTTTAAGAAATGCTATTAGTGCTGTAAGTCCACACAGAGACTGTGACAACTTCTCTGTCCCCCATGTATCAGGCATTTTGAAGCAAATGAAAAGAGAGAGAGAAATAACAACTTTAAAATTCTTGTAATCTAAGTGTTGGGTTGTTTTTACATGGGATTAGTTTGGTAGTCTTCAGTTAGTATAAAACCAATGTCTATTACAACATGCTGGAGAGAGGCAAAAATCTCTAAAATTCTTCAACTATGTAAGCACAGGACTGTGTGTTTTGCTAGTCCTTATTAAGTTACATCTGGCCTTACTGGAGAAAGTTATATGATGAATATAGCTACTGCAGAATTTTTTTAAAGAGAGACAATCCATATGTGCTTGTTTATAAAAATTCCTGTTGTTTTCTAAAATCTTTGGTTCTCTGTACATACCTTTTTGTGGTGCTTCTTTAAGGTATGGAAAGAGTTGATTTTCCTGCCTCATCATCCTCTGTCTTCCTATCTGCACCCTTCCTATCTGCATGTGCACAACCTGCAGAACCATCTCATCCCCCCACCGCCACCTTCCTCAGGTCAGGATTTATGAGAGATCCAGTTGCAAATCATTTTGGGAAAACCACCACAAAAGATGTGACACAAATCGCAGCCTGACCCAAATCAACAAGTCACATCTTGTCAGAAAATACTCATTGGTTCTCTGGCCTTGCAGAGTCACAAGCATACCAAGAGTCACAGGCTCTTGAGGAGTCTAGCTTTTTGTGAAGAGTGAGCATTCATAGCAAGCAATCGGCATGACAGAGCTATGTACCATTATACCGTATGTACCATATATGAGAATAACTGTATCTTTTGCCATCAAAATCAGAAAACGTGAGTCTAACTTCCAGTAAAATGCACAGCAAAGACCTTGTAAGCAAAGAGAAGCATTCTCAAATCCTCTCATTCCGTAAGCCTTTGTCATCAGTGCACACTGTGGATGCTGAAATGGTCAAGATAAACACAGGCCCTGGGAGCTGGTGATAAAAATGCCAACTCCAATTTCCACTGCAAATTGCTGATGAGACGAAATAGAAACATCGGGTAGGATACAGGTGAGTTCAACAAATTGTGAAATTTTTTCCTTCAGAAAGAAAATTTAAAGTTTCAGATATACTGTTTTGATATTAAAGAGAAAGTCACCTTCTGGTTCAAGATTATTTCATTTCAAAATTGTATGTAATCCTTTACAGAAAGTAAAAAAAGTTAAATATATACAAAAAAATTTCCAATTCATCGATATATTTCAATCCATAACATTTTAAATTCTTTTATCAAAGCACTGATTTTTGGATGGACGAGCTAATCTTCAGTAAGAAATAAAATCTACATCAGGAGGGTGGGCCTCTGCTGCAGGATGCTTCTTGGGAACAGGGGCAGGCTATTTTAAAATCTAGAGATACTTAAAATTGAGAGTGGGGCTTTGCAGCTTATGCACTCACAGCCAAGACTGGCATTTTGTGATGCTGGCTGTTGAATGTAGAAGGTTTCTGGCCTGAAAACCTCACTCCTCAAGGAGACAGTGAGCAGCACACTTAGGGACAGTTCATACACTGGAAGTATCTGTTGGTCGTCCTTTGTAGATGCTCAGCCGTCTGTCTGTATGGCAGGGGATGCTGCACGAATATCAAAACCATTAGCTGTGTGATTGCATTCACCATATTTTGTCTGAAAAGAGTATTAGTTTAACCCCAGGTTTTTAGCAGTGTGCTGGGCACTCTGCTCTCATGCAGAGCCATCATGGTAAATCCCCATTTTTCAGTCTGCAGCAGAGACCTGCCTGTTCAACACACACCCAGCCTGCTTGCATCAGATCTGTCCTGGGTGCAAATCAGCACACTTCTACTGACCCCCATAGTCACAGCAGCTTATTCAGATCAAGATATGTTTCTTTAGCATCCAACATCTACTGGCCTAGATAATCACACGTAGCAATGGTTCATCACTGGACTTGGGGTGGCAGTGCAAGCCAGCAAGTTAAGGTAAGGCAAAGGCTCTCGAGAAGCAATTCTCCACAGTAGCCACCAAGGGGAAATTTTTTTTATTATTTTTGATAAGATAATCTCTTAAAATTTAAGAGTTTTGGAAAGATTGATGGAGGATTAAGCTTATTAAGAGCATTTTGCATATCAGCTACATTGCTGCACAGGTGACTTAGGTAACCTGGATGCTGGGGAGAGCCTCCTTTTCCCTCCTGCTCAATCAAAATGGTTCTGAACTAGTACCTGCTCCTCTCTGCTGACGGTGTGTCCTTCTGATTTAGGACACCCATAAGAAAAGACGGGTCCTCCTTGTCCTATCCAGGGTCCCTGGAAATGCTCCCTGCAGACACAGCCGTTAAGCACCCTTTGGTCTTAAAAGATACCAGGCACTGGCCGCGCTTTTGAGTTGTGGGTCCGGATGGTTGTGTGTAAAATATCTGTGTTGAAAGTGTTTTTACGCTTCTGCTGCAAGCAGTTTACCACAGATCCTCCCCCTCAGCTCCTGCCACAGCTTCTAGCAGCACTAAATCACGTAGCAAAACCCAGTGAGGGCGGTGGCCGCAGCAGCAGCCACTTCTTGGAAGCCACCGCCTCAGTTCAGGGAAAGCCTTGAAGAGGAATCACAAGCCACCAGGTGCCCCGGTGCTGTGGTGGGGATGGGACATTCACCAGCAGTCCAGTACCATGACCATGGATGTGTCCTCACCCAGACCACTAGCGGCGTACAGACAGCACGCACCCGTCCCTTGCCCGCTTTGCAGCCACTGCATTGATTTTGGGGGACCCATGGTGCTCTTGGTACCCACCCCGCAGCGCACTTCCTGCCAGGCCCCCTCCCCACGTTCTGCTTTTGGGGCTGCTGTGATGGTGGTGGCAAGTTTGCAAAGGCTTTCTGTGTGAGCAGGCACTGAGCCTCATGCCAGCTGATGTATTTTCATTTTCATGCATCCGTGTGTCCTCCAGTTAGCTCCATCTGGGAGGAAAGGTTTCCATTTTGGTTATAATCAGCTTGCTGAAAATCTTCCAGAGTTGTTTTGGGGACTTGAACTCAGCAAGACCTTTGCACCTTTTGTGGGGGGGTTTAGTGTTCTTCACTCTTTCAAAGCCGGGAAGGTGTTGTGGGTTTTTTTCTTCCTTTTAAAAAGTGCAGAGACCCACCTCCTGGTGATGGCACACTGCCCTCTCAGGCGCTGCTCTGGACCACGGGTGGTGGTCACAGGTCAACAACATGCCACTGAGCCATGCTCCAGTGGGGACAAGTGCTACCACCAGTGATGGTGGAAGAGGTCTGCATCTGAGCATCCCAGGCACACCTCGAAACTCAGCCTTTGCCACAGGCCATGTCAGCAGTGAACTGGGGAGCATAGCCTCCAAATTTCTCCCCAAACCAGGCTCTTCAACAAGCAGAGCATGAAGAACCCCATTATCAAACAACCTCTGCAGAGCAAAGTGTGGGCCAGGCACTGCCCTGTGGCCTGCAATTGCCCAACAGCAGAATGAATCTGCGCTGACCTGAATCAGCATTAAAAATAGATCTTGAGATACAGGACTGGGGAGAGGGGAAAGCTAAGCATAAGCTCATAGCCACTGTTGACTTCTGCGTTCAAATAGATTTTTTTAAAACAGCAAACAAGAAACTAACATCTGATTAGACTGTTGTTATGAAGTCCAGGTTTTAGCACCATAATTACTGTTGCATTCAGAGTTTTCCTGAATTTCCTTATTCTACATTTATTTGATATAACTTAATGAAAGTGGCTAAGAGATTTCACTGAAAATGCTTGTGCAAAATTGATTAGGAGGATAATTTTATGAATGTTTGACAACTAGAACACATTTTACAGTTCATTATAAAAACCTTTTTTTCTAAAAAATGTTATATGGTGTCTTGTGATTTTTGTGGCCTGCATCCTCAGCTAAAGATCGAACAAGAGTTTTTTCAAAGTAAAGGTGTGGGAGTGAAAAAGAAACTCACTGTACCATAATGATGGGACAGTGTGAGAGCAATGTGAAGACACTTGACTTTAGTTGCCTCAAAACAGATTTACAAACAGCTCAAGAAATAATTTAAATACACATGAATAACAAATGCATTAGTCACATTAGGGTTTAATGAAGTCTTTATGAAATAGCAGCTTTGTACCACTGACCTTTCAGGAGTAATTCACTAGCATGGATCTGATAGCACATTCTGTTTTTTCTTTGTCCAGTGTGTAGGCCACTTAGGAAGGAAGGCGAGGATAGGATACCCATCATTGCTTCAGGATTAACAATCAGTTGGAGAAAGAAAGTTAGACTTTCTCCTGGAGAATCTGTGCCTTGCCAAATGCTTCTTTACAGTCAGTAAATTCATAGAGGCCATTAAAATCAAGAGTAGAGCCTAGCCCAAGCTCAGACTTTCACACAGCTTTTGGTAGGAACAGTGTAAGAAACGGGCACTAAAAGAGGGATTCAGTTCATAATGAAAGAAGACTGCTAAGCACTTACCATTTAATCACCTCAACTCAAGGTAAAACACTGCCCTTTGAGCCCTACTTTGGATACTTGCCCATGCTGTTTGTCTTCCTTAGATGACCTGTGACTAGGGAGCCTGAGATTCTCCAAGAAAAAATACTGCTATCTCTGCTGTAGTCTCTACAGTTATTATGGAAACAGGGAACATGTTGTGCTCCTATCCCAGCTTCATCAAGGTCCATCAGCTACCCAAGTGTCATACAGAGAATCAAGCAGTCAAATACTTCTGCTCTGCTGTAGAAGACCAATGTAATAACTCATCAGCAAGCTAGAAGTCTTGATGCACAGCCAGTGGGCAGAGCTGCAGCGACAAAAGGCAGGATCTGGTTGCTTTTACATGTGGTTGTGACCCATGTAATCTATGGGATAGGGTGGGCTAGTAGGTGAAATGCTGCCATGGGGCCAGATGAAGCTGATATCTGAATGGGTTAGGTGCCTAAATACCACTGAATATTTGGATTTAATAGCTGAAGTGCTTTGCTGCTTCTGGAAATACTGCCGACAGCTTTGAAAGCCTTGTCTTAGCTGTACCGTATGGCATTTCCCAAGCTCTGGAGAGTATAGTTGTAGCTCTTCCCTAATATTGCATAATAAATGCATGAAAAATGGTATCCTCTGCTGCTGAGGTAATGGGGAGACCATGCTTTCCTTGAGATTGATAGTTGGAGCGAGTTTATTGATTATGGCATTTCTGAGGACTATAAACTTAGAAATGAAAGAAAGTAACTTGGCATGCAGAGGTAAGTCTACAGGTACTATAGATATATCATTAGTGTCACATACTTGTTTGTATAAACTCTGAAAGAAAAAAAGCTGCAATGACTCGGATGCTGAGAGCATACCTGCTACTCTCTCCTTTGATTCTCCACAGAATTCAAGGTTAAGGCTGTATTTGCATAATACCCTGGATCAAAGAGGTACATGCAACAAAAGCAATCAGATGAGACTGTGTTTGCTGTATTTAAATAAAGTTGCTGCCCGAACAAATCATTCTGTAAGTGCAATAACTCTATGTGCACGGAAAAATTGACTGATGGGTTCATGGCTTCCTCTGCATTATCACTTGCTTTTACGTTCACCAATGCAGAGAATATACACAGTGTCTATTCTTTGCCAATGACTGGTAAAGTAATTCATGCTCTAGGTTACCTTTGTGGATTTTAACAGTAAAGGTTGGACCAGCTTTATGCTTTCATTATGGTATAAATCCAGCACAGACAAAAAAGGGTGTTGGATACATCAGCCTCTGCACTGTTACGTGCCAATTTAGCCAATATCATGTAGTGCAACCTCTCTGCAGCATGAGAGAATGAAAGAATTTAGAGCAGGTTCTTTTCCTCAGAGTCTTTCACAAACTACCACTCTGGATCTTTGCAATTCGACCTATTCTGTAAGAAGGAAGTAATTCTGTGTGTAAGTGTGGTTTGTTATTTTGGGGTGTTTGTTATTTTTACATGAAAGTGCTGAACTTTATTTGAATTCATTGGTTCATTTACTTTGTGGGAGAGGAAGTTTCCTGCAGAAAAAAATGAGTTGTAGAAGTCTGCAGAACAAATATGATATGCTTTGGTGTCTGAATCTGGAAACCAAGATTTCTCCTTTTAGAAAGTCTGAGAAAGAATACCAATGAACTCTTATATATGGGATGACTTTAAATAATCTTCCTTGGGCTGAAAAGCTCTAACATTAACAGAGGACCTAGTATCTTTGGGGAGCATAAGCAAGCCTTTATGCACATATGAAGGGATTTTGAACAAGGATGACCTGTCTGAGATCAAAACCCAACATAATCCCGATTGGTTTAAAACATTTTGGCAGTTGCTGTATTTTAACTTGTTCCCTTTGTATGTAATAAAAATCTTCACTAAAACAACAAATAACTAGCTTGCAATGTTTATCTGGCCTTAAATGAGATATTAGCATCATGGTATTTGACAGTCACCATAATCACAGAGACGACTGTTCCTTCAGCTATTAACTACCTTTAAAAAGCAAATCTCTCTGTGTGCCTTTGATACACTAAGTTTATAGGACACAAAGAACTTACTGCCGGACGGTTGACATTGGCAAACTTGTCTTTTACAATGATCTTCACCTGCCAATTGCTATGTTAAAAACAGCTTCCAGTTCCATCATATGTGAGCATCTTAGGTAGCAACATCCCTAATGGACCTCCCAATCTCCATTTTATCTGTCCTCCTATGGTAAAAGACAGAACTCAGCACAGGGCATAGATATTACTTCAATGGGACTGATTTAATTTCTTTCAGGGAGAGGGAGGAATGGGAGGACTCCGTTTATGATGGAGAAGCATCTTACCAACATTGCTAGAGTTGCTCTTAGAGAAGAGAGCTGTGTCCAAGAGCATCCCGGAAAGCATTCCCTAAAGATCGGAGCCGGAATTTCTCTCACCCCTGGAAATCTGTTTTGGAGCTACAAACTGTAAAGATGGGCTGACAATTAACATACTGCTT